>NC_046658.1:99643687-99658557 GCF_010883055.1 Belonocnema kinseyi
TATGCATCATTGGCAGAATGTAAATGTTTTTCTTTTTTAGTAAATTTAAATTATATTAGTGGTAATAATTACTCATAATGTTTAATGGTGAGGACGTCTCGCTCAATATTACTTGTTTATTTTAAACAAAAATTTTATGAATAAATGCATAGCATTATTCAAAAAATGAATGTAATAAGAAACTTCGACTGGATAAACTAAAAATCCTGAAATAAATAAAAATGCCTCGATAGATGCCCGAATAATTCTTTTTTTTAAATTCATTTTAAAAATCATCAAATTTGGCAACTCATCATTAATGTTTGTGAATTTACTATGAAGATCTCAATTAAAAAGTCTGACATCATAAAATTGATTAATAACTTATGGATTTTTTTTTAATTGTCATGAAGTTCAAACTGAAAGGACTGGAATTAAGCGAAACAAATTTTTCTGTCGACAAATACGCGACTAATGCCTTTATTTATTAAATTTGTTTAAAAAAATCATAAGATTAGTCAAAATATTAAGAATTTTTCTACAATTATCATAAAGTTCAAAATTGAAAAAAGGGACATCGAAAAAAATGAATTTTTCAAATAAAAAAATGGCTAAATAGCACATTTGTGAATTACATTTGTTTATAATACCCGCAGTAATATTCTTGAAAAGAAATTTCTTTATCATTATATTGTGTTTATCCAAATTTCTGGAATTATAACTAAAAAGCATGAGATTATAAAAAATCGCAAGAAACTCTCTTTCAACAAATAATTTGTTTATGAACAATTTTTGTTATCCATATAACATGTAGATATCTTAAACTACAGTTACTTTATGAAACTCAGGCGATTTTCATAATTTTTATATTATTGAAGAGCAACGGGAACGTCAAATAGAAAAAATGCCCATTATTTTCGTCATATTTGTTTATTTGTGAAAAAAATTAAAATACTATTTTAAAAATCATGCTCGACATCTCTTTCAGATATCTTATTAGCTTTTTTTTCAATTTTTTGGGGGTCTAAATTGGTCAGTATTTTTGTGGTGTGCATTATTTTGAACCAAAAAAGCCATTTTTTCCTATTGTTCGACAGACAGGTTCCAAGGCCAAAACTGGATTTTCAACTCCATTGGGTCTCCAAACTTTGACATTGTTTAAAAAACTAAGGTTTTAAATTCCAGGGGATTGTAAAACCTTCTCCATAATAAATTCTAACAATTCAAAACGGCGCATTTTATATTTTTTAAAGCGTTTCCTTGTTTCTAAGGCAGACTTCGAAACCGTAGAGGAAAATTACGCAGATTTTGCTTACTTATGCATTCGAACTTAGCTTACGCCAAGGTTTTCTCTGATTTCCATTTTCTCACAAAGCTATCTACATTTCTTAAGGTAAAAAATGCAATTGTTATATATTTCTCTGGTAAAAAAACTGTAAGTGGAAGTGAAAATGTTGTAACGTTCCGTTTTCACCTGTGTATTGTCCCTTCGGACGCTTCAGTCTAGCCAGGGTTTCGGATTTGGTACAGGCTTTACAAATAAATGAAAGAACGTTTTATATATTGAGAAAAAGAAAACAAAATATATTCTTCCTATCAAAATACAAAACTAATTATGAAGTAAATGTGGTTGTCGAGTGATTGCGTGTGTGTGTAGGGTTGATCGGTGTGTGTCTTGCAATTTTCAAGTGTGATTGTAGTGTTCTCGGAATGTACAATCTAGTGTGTGTGTTTATACTATTGGTACGGTAGCGAGAAATATTTAGTGGTTGAAATGAAAAGTACATCAGTGTATAATCGGTGCGCAGCACGTCGTACACGCGTCGTCCGGATCAGAGGTCTAGGAGCTACCCCTGAGTCGTACCCAGGAAACAAAATGAGAGGGACCTCGGTTACGGGCGTATACGGATGGTCGGTAGTGCGCTGAAGTGTCGCGGGGGTAGTCGGGAGACCAGGCCACCTCCTCCACGGTCGGGTCAGGTCAGATACAAGAGAGGAGGCTACTGTGGTCCCGACTCCGCCGAGAGATCGTACGGGCGTCGCGATCATTAAGTAGGTACGAGTACCGCAGGTAGGTCGGTCATGGGCGCCTGATGCCAACGTACCTTTACCTCGATAGGAGGCTGCAGGGGCGCCTGTTGACCACAGATCGAGTCGGTGACGGGGAACGGGAGCTGTGGGTCTTTTGCCGTAGGTAGGCCGGACAAGAGCGTCTGATGCCGACGTACCTTAGCCACGATGGGTGGCCACAGGGGGACCTGCCGACCAGCGATCGAGTCGGCTAAGAAGAAAGGACGGGATCTAAAGGTAGGCCGTTTCTGCGTCGCGCGGCCAGCTATATTACCCGTGCTTGCACGTCGCATCGGCGCACTGGAAAGTGGTGAGTGGAAGGGAGCGCCTTACGTTAGCCCGGTGTCACAAAAGTTTTATGTAGGCTATTTTAATCTTTCTAAGAATTTTCTTTTAATATTTCAGGATTTTCGGCGTAAAAAAGTTTGAAAGTAGAAAATATCTCGTAATTTAACTTTCAAATCTGTTCAGTATGGGAAATCTTATCAGACGTGGAGAAAAATCGTTTTCCCTTACAATCCTAAAATTTTTTGATATTGGTGCACAGGTGCCGAATGGAGTTTCTTGAAGTTCCTCTGGGGTCATTTCTGTAACCTCGCCGCTGTCCACGTTTACTTTTACGCACTGGTGAAGGGCTCTCCTAATTGTATAAATTCCACGAAGTTTTGTATTATTCTCTACTATTGCAAATACGTGCACATTAAATGTTGACAATACAACTTGTTCTTTCTTTGGCATAGGCAGAAGTACATTATTTTTTCCTTTCAATAGAATGAGTTTTTGGTGAGGAAAAGTGTATCCACGAATTTGGAAGCGCTGTTGCGGAATCGCGTGGGGAATGAGCAGAATAAATCTGAGTTCTTTAAGTTTGAATCCCAGTATTGATAGAGAATCATGATTGGTGACAGAAGGCCTAGACCTGATAAGAAGAAGGGTTTCGGAGGGAGGTGAAGTTCTCTGCAAAAAGCTCGGAAAATTATGTCTGGCAAGCGAACGAGACCTTTCAGGAGAATAATTTCTATCAGGAGAAGATAAAATTCTGGAACAAGGAATCAACAGTATCAATTTTATTTTTTATTTTTAGCAATACTATTTTAATTTAAAGAGGGGGAATTAATTGTTGAAAAAGATTATAGGTTAAAAAGCAGGAGGGATAAAAGGCAAATAATTTTTCAGCTTGAAATAGGCGAATTTTATTTTTTCTAGCAGTAAGGAATTCTCCACTTAAATTGGAAAGAAGCTTTTTGATACAAAATCTTCAAGGTTGAAAGAGATTATTCTTGTAAAGTAAACCACTTGCCCATTTAAAAAAGAAATAATTTATCATATCAAAGACGAAGAATTAAAAACTTAATGTTTTTTTCATGTAAACGGGAGAACATTTTAGGAGTGATAAGTTTGTGTACTCATTTATGATATTATAGATTTTTTTAATTACCGAACAAATTCCGTTGCAATTTTTGAAGAAATTAATTTTCTCAGTCTTATTCCAAGGTAATCACTTGAATATTTTAATGTTACACATGATATTGATTAGCTTTTATTTGTGCGTTTTCTAAATTTTATGTCCATACCTTGCAAAATTTTTTTTACAAATTTTGAAGGCCTTTCATCAATATAAAATGCTATAATTTGTTTACTTAATTTCCTCGTAACAAGGAATTTTTGAGAATAAATGCAGTTAAGACTTTGAATAGGCAATTTTCGTAAAGAATTATAACTACAGCTTTGCAATCGTGGATTTTCGTTAAGAATTATTATTTATAACTTAGGCCACTTAGTTTAAAAAGTTTAGAAATAACTTAAAATCGTCATGAATCGTTCGACCTCTCGGCCCTTAACTCGAGTTTTTAAACTTAAAGGGAAGTGTCCCTCGTACCGTGCCATTAGCACCTGCCCGTGAGGCTAACGATTTATGATAATAATCCTTGGTTAAGGATTAATAACGGATTTAACAATTGAATAACACCTCGGAGGTGTCTTTTGCTAAACCTTTACTTTTTATATTAAAAGGGTGAAAAAAGCAAATACTCGAGAACACATTGCCTCTCATATGTTGCATCGTAGCAATTTTATTTCAAATAGTACTCTGTAATATTTTCAGACGTATAGATCCGAGGTTCTCCTTGGACTCTAGACTAGGTAGTAATATTACAGTAGGCAAGCAAGTAATTTTCAAAAGATAAGGCGCACAGACGAATAGCTTCGTGGAGTGAATCTCTTGCGCGAATTAAAATCCAGCTATGATTCCTGGAAATTATAATCAAAAAGAGATGTGTGTTCAGATAAGATAAATGATCAAGGAATTATTTAATTAATAATTAAATGTTTGCCTATTTTAGTATCCTAGGGATACCCATGCGTGATCCTATTCATAGTTTAAGAGTGACAATAAAGAAATTATATAATCACTTGATTTTATAAATTTATAGATTCGGATTGACGACTATAAATAAAATTGGCTCTGGAGAGCATATTTTACTGAGCGTAGTTTGCATTATTTGCCAAAGTTTAGATAGATTATAGAAAGCTAAATGTAAAAGCTTAGATTAGGATTTATTGAATAAACGCCTTTTTATAAAAACGGAATCTTACGTCTTCTTACATGAATCTTTTTAATCGAGGGTGAAACCCTCGATTTCGAATTTCCTCGACAATTCACGATCACTAGATCGTGGGAAAAATGAACTAAAGGTGCAGTGACAGTTTGCGTTCGTCTAAAGTGACGAGAAAATCGCCCAGTGACAGTGAAATGTCAGAAGAGGTGAACACTACCCTTCCAAGTGGAAGCATATAAAGTATGGACGAAACACCGGGTTCCATTTAAGAAGCATGTGAACCCAGCTCCGAGCAAATATGGGCCCGTATCAACCAACGCCTCGAAGAACTGGAGAAACGGACTCAGTGTATTCTAGCCGAGGAGAGAAAATACCCCGAACAACAGGCGGAAGAGAGAGAGAGAGAGAGAACTCTCCAGGTACGGATGAAGGCACTGGAAACTAGTATCGGCCGCTCGGTCCAGGCAACGGCCAACATAACGCAAAGTATGGAGGATCGTGAGCTGCGAATGTAGGCACAAATCAATAGACTCGAGACCGCTCAGGCTAGAGTTACCGAGCGAATAACCGACAATATCACCTTGCAGGCAAGCAACCCCGTTGCTTGAGAAGGAAGTCCCATGTGCTATATCAAGCAATTAAAACAATATTGGGAGGTGGTTCGACCCAGGCTATACGATATCGAGTACCTGATAGAAAAATCCCTATAAAGGCCACCCAGTGATTGGTGGCTGGTTATAAAAGGGGATGTTACAACCATTAAAAACTTCGTGGAAAAGTTCCAAGCCAGATATTGGAATGAACGTACCGAACACGAGATAAAAAAAAAGTTATAATTCGGACACTTCCAGATAAATAAGGATAAGTCGAGAGCAGAATATGCCACTAAAATGTTTGCACATGTGAGTGACCTATTACCTGCCCCAAAACAAGGGAAGTGATAAGAAAACTTGAAAGACATTTCAGCGATGAAATAAAATACGCAATGATTAGAAGAGGCATCAGCAAGTGTGAGCAGCTGATCGAATTTCTCGAGGAATTTGATAAGATTGGAAATTCCAATTAATCAAGGAAACTGGCGAAATAATCCACAGAACAACTGTTATCCACGAACTCAAAATCATTCGAACACCGGAACTTGGACACAACAAAATCAAGAAAATCGATCAAGTAACTATGGAATCAAGCCAAACTCAGGTCCTGGGGGGCAGCGTACCCAACAAGATAATAACTCATGGCGACAGAATTCTAATACTCCCCCTTTCAAGGTGCAGAATATGGAGATTGAAGCGCCAAGCGATAACGACGATTTACTATATTAACAAGAGGAGGCCATATGTGACGCGGGAAACGAGAAGGAGCCACGTCAATAGAAAAAGAACAGTCGGGAGTTGACGTAGCACCACACACAATATATCGGGCAAACGTATTAACCAATACACGGGAAGACCTTTTGGAAGAAACTTAAGGAGCAACGCCCAAATCAAGATCGAAGTGCTATACAGCCAAAGTGCAAATTGCGGGCGTTGTCATGAGAACACTAATTGACACTGGGCCATAGGGGAACTCAGTTTACAAGCAACAAATGGCGACAAGCTTTAAATGAACGTGGAATCGAAATGTCTCTCACATCAATCCGACACCCACAAGCCAATATGGTGGAAAGAGTCAATCGCGAGTTGGCTAGACTCTTCCGGACCCTCCTACCTCAAGAGAAACATAACTCGTGGTTCGCTGAAGTAGAAAACGTGGAAACAATACTCAACGAATCATATCACGACACTACGGAGGTAACGCCATATGAGGCATTATGGGGAAGAAAACCGAAAAGATGGTGGACGGACAAACTACCGCCCACGCCCCTTCAAGAGGCAGCCAATCAGCTGAACCTAATTGCGGTCATACGAGAACGAATTAAGAGAAAAAGAGAAAAGCAATTAGGCAGGCTGAATCAAAAGAAAAAGGGCGTAACCTTCTCAATAGGCGAGTGGGTATTAGTTAAGGCCTGCAAGGTATCCCATACAGCGACGGGGGTAATGGAAAAATTTCTAGCGCTATACGAAGGACCGTACAGAGTGAAGAAGAAAATTGCCACAATCCTCTATATTTTGGAAAGTTCTGAAAACGGGATAGAGAGAGGGCAGTACCACGCAAAGAGACCTCCGAAAGTACCGTTGGAAGGAAAACCATGGAGGGGATGAAGAAAATGTGAGGGAAGCCGGACCCACGAAGCCTGAGCCAACAGCGTCTATTGAGAAAAGTCAGTCATAGTGAAAATTACGAAAATGCCAGACTCATCTACCCAATACCATCCACAACAGGTACCCTTCAACGTAGGAATCCAATGTAATCTAGACATTGGAGAGGAAGATGCAATGATAAGGAAAGCCACCAACAATCTTCCAACATGGACGGTATCAGAAGAAAAATATAAACTAAGTGACCTTCGATTACGAAACCCTAAAAACACGAAAGTAGCGGAGGTGAATACGCCTAAAATACTCCGTGAATGCCGCCGAGGGGTGAAGAAGAATCAGACGTATGAAAGTTTCTTATACCCAGAAGCGGCACTTACAACAGAAGAACCAGGACCAAGCAAGAGCAAGGACAATCCTGATCCAGATCCACAAAAGCAGGAAGAAGGAAGAATTCCTGAAAAGAAAAAATTGAATGAGAAACCAGCTCAAATAAAGGATACAACATCAAATCTAACGATAATCGTGAAAATACAGGAACCAAGGGCGAGTACAAGCAAAAACACGATCTGCCATAAGTGATCCGATCCAAAGGAAGAAGCGATAAAAGAAGAAGTCCTCAAGGAATTAACCATCAACTCACTAAAACTAGTCTCAATAAAAGACAACACGGAGTGGAAAGCGGAAAATGCAGAAAAGGCAAAAGCATTGCTCCGAAAAGGACTATTCATGGTTCGAAGGAGTCGCCACGACGCTCTCGTGGAAGATATTCTGAACGAGGGCTCTCGACCTGAAAAATCCCGGCAACAGATCGAGAAAGATAATCAACAAAATGTCAACAAGCCCATCATAAATGCCGTCGTGCCGGTGACAGAAGAAACTCTCCTGCCAGCAGTACTGAGTGAGGAAGTCAAAACCCTCAAACTAGAAGCGCAGCAAGAAAGAAGGCTGAAGACAGCCATAAATCACAGCACGGAGAGACCCTGGAGGCAACATCCCTTGGAGGACAAAACAACTTGGGACAGCTACAAATTATGGACCCCCAAGCAAGAGCGGCTCATCACCAAGAACTGGAGATTTAGCTGTACTCTGCAAAGGAAAAGAATCCTACCGACAAGTGCTATAAAATGACTAGGAACAATTCGACCGTTAAACAGGAAATCCAAAGCACGGAAGATTGAAGTCGTGACCATTGAATAAGGAGAGAGGTTCGGCAACGACAATCATCTTTATCTTGAATAATTCTATTTTATATTTTGTTTTAATTTTTATACTTCGATTTTTCTTATTTTTCTATTCTATCATTATCTCGATGTTCACTACTTCAATGGGGGGCAGTTGTAACCTATGTGTTACAGGGTATAGCCTGTAAATAGGCAACAGGAGATTCGTCCTGGCAGACACTATGCAGTGTTGCTGTCTCTAGGAGAATTTCCATTGCGCAAGTTCATCTTTTCTCCCTTTCGTCCGCCCACGCAAGTAGAGGGCAGGAATGACGCAACACGCCCTATAAAAAGGCCTGCACAACCAAAAAGCAGAGTTGTTAAGCTCGCGGGCGAACCGCGAGGATCTAATAACCAATACTAGCAGAGACTAGAGGCATCTCTCTTCTAGTTCATTTCTAGATATTGGTATTTACTACGAGTATTTTAAAAAGAGTTTTAAATCTATTCTTTTTGAGTAAATTCTCAGCGTTTCGCCTTAGAGTGTTGTGACTTGTGTCATTTTTGAAAAGAGAGAATAATCTCGAGAGAATTTTATTTGAGAATCGCACATTTAAATAAATTGACATTTACTTTAGCTTTCAAAAATTTAACCATCATCGGTAGACGAATAGCCTCGTGCTTCTCCATGAACGCTAGTCCAGGAAGCAGACGAATTGAATTTTGAAATCTTTTTATATTTCGGGAAAAGAAATAGTCTTACTAAAAATTTTAGAGAAAATTCCCAGAAGAGAAAATACCTGTTTCCAAGTTTTGAGATTTCTCTCTCTTGCCACTTCGTTGTTTCGCTCCTACCTTCGCCTCTTTTTTTCCGCGCGGCTAATCCGAGGACCTGAAGTCTGTTCGACCTCTCAGGCCTCAACTCGAGTTTTTAAACTTAAAGGGAAGTGTCCCTCGTACCGTGCCATTAGCCCCTGCCCGCGAGGCTAACGATTTATGACAATAATCCTTCGTTAAGGATTTATAATGGATTTAACAATTGAATAACACCTCGGAGGTGTCTTTTGCTAAACGCTTACTTTTTATATTGAAAGGGTGAAAAAACCAAATACTTGAGAACACATTGCCTCTCATTGGTTGCATCGTAGCAATTTTATTAAAAATAGTATTCTGTAATATTTTCAGGCGTATAGACCCGAGGTTCTCCTTGGAAATATCTCACAACCTGTCACATCCGTTCAGCACTGGAAATCTGATCTGTTGTGGAGGATTTTAATTTTCCATGATTATTGTGAAATTCTTTGAGATTGTTGCAGTGTTACCCAATGGAGTTTCGCGAATTTCTTCACGAGACATTTCCTCAATCGCGCCGCTGTCGATATTTATTTTTATCCGTTTTTGAATGCCAGATATTGTTATGTACATTCCACGAAGTTTTCTATTATCCTTTACTATTGCAAAGACGTCACCATTGAGTGCTGATAATACCGTTTGTTCTTTGGTTGACACACGCTGAAGGGATCTTAGTTCCCGTCTCACTTCAATTGGTGTATCACTAGGAAAAGTGTATCTTTGAATTTTGAATCGCCGGAGTGGATTCGTGTTAGGAATAAGCTTAATAAATCTAATTTCTTCAAATTTATATCCAAGTATGTAGGCAGGAGAATGACTGATACAGGGAGACCTGGACCTGCCACGAAGATGATTCTTAGCAGAAGGTGAAGGCCTGCTGGGAAGACTTGGAGAATGCTGTCTGCCAGAAAAACGAATCGTTTCAGGATCATGATTTCTGTCAGGAGAAAAAGCTATTCCAGAACGTGTTACACCAGGTACAGAATTTAATGTCTGTGAACTCGAACCTGAAAAAAACAGAAAGCGACATTTTTGTAAAGATAATCATTATGGGGGCTAGTATCATACATAATCGGATACAACCAGGTAAAAGTGAATAGAATCGGATAATAGGAATAGGACCTAATCAAATCGGATTTAATCGACTATATAAAAATTATATAAAATTATATAAATCATATAAAAGAATAAACTTGGATATATAGTAGAATTAGATAGGATAAGAAAAGATCGATTTGAATTGAATGGAATTAGATAAGATGATGTAGAATCGGACAAAGCCGTATAGAATCCGATAGGCATGGATCGGAATTTGAAAGTAGTCAATTTCTAATTTTAAGTTTCCAAATACTAGGCAATCTGATAAGTACCTGAAAATTCTAAGAGATGGCATTAGTATTCACTAATGTGAAACATTTTCGTCGAGCTTGATCCTTCAAATGACGCCTGTCAAAACTTCAGCCATTCATGTTTACGCATTTACAAGTTACAGCACTGAGAAGCGTCTAACCTCCGAGTTTTTTTTAATATGGAAAAATCTGAGTTTCGAGTTTTGATCAAACACTACTATCTTCGCAAGAAAACGATCTCCGAGACCAAGGCCAAGCTGGATAAATATTACCCGGTCTCTGCACAGTCGATTGGAACGATTCACAAGTGGTTTACTGAGTTTCGTTGTGGCCGTACGAGCACAGTTGATGCTGAACGATCTGGGGGCCCAAAAGAGGTCACTACACCAGAAAATGTCGAAAAAATCCATGATATGATGTTGAATGATCCCAAAGTGAAATTGAGGGAGCTGGCTAATGTTGTAGGCATATCATTGGAACGTGTGGGCAATATCGTGCATTCAGTTTTGGGCATGAAGAAGCTCTGCGCGCGATGGGTACCGCATTTGCTCACAGTGGACCAAAAACGAATTCGGCCTCCGTATTTTGGGATGCACATGTCATAATATTCGTGGACTATCTTGAAAAAGATAAAACCATAACGGCAGCATACTATTCATCATTATTGGACCGATTGAAAATCGAAATCGCCGAAAAACTACCGCATTTGAAGAAGAAAAAACCGCTTAATGATCACGACAATGCTTCTGTTCATTCATGTTTAGTTGCACAAGCAAAATTGCATAAAATCGGCTTCGAATTGGTTCCTCAGCCACCGTATTTACCAGACCTGGCCCCCAGCGACTATTACTTGTTCCCTAACCTGAAGAGATGGCTCACCGGTAAGCGTTTTTACTCAAATGAGGAGCTCATAGCTGAAACTGAGGCGTATTTTGGAGACCGTCCGATCGAGTACTTTTCGGACGGTATCCAAAAGTTACAAAATCGTTGGTCTCGCTGTATCGACCTAAAAGGAGAGTATGTTGAAAAATAAAACCGACTTTGTCCGAAAAAACGTCTCCGTGTTTCATTTTTCAGAGTCGAGTCCAATTTGAGCTTTACAAATAGCTTTAGAAACATTTGAAATATTTTAAATTTCAATTTAAATGGTCTAAACTTTAAAATTGTTTTAAACTGTTGGATTCTTATGTGACTATGAATCGGGAAGGATTTTAGGTTTTCGATTACATGTAAACTTTAGATCAAAATATACTAGAAAATTAAAGTTTTATCTCATGTTAACTAGAATAGATTTTTTTATGACACATGCATGATTGCAGCCCTTTTCGAAGCCTACAGAGCGGGGCTAAACTTGTACTTTTTACTCCCTTGAGAGTTAAACGTGACGTCAGAGGTGATTATTTAAAGTTATATATCTATGAAATATTCATAAATTTCCGGAAATTTATAAAAAATGTTTAAAATTGAATTTTTGGCCATTTATGGTTAGTTACCATATTTGCCTTTAAAATTACCATAAACACTGAAAATTTCCAAAAATTTATAAACACTTCAAGACATCATTTTAGGTATTTTATCTTAAGTTACCATACATTTTCGGCAATATCACTACAAATGACCAAACATTTGATAAATTTGCGGAAATGTATAAACTATACATATATAACTATACTATATATAAAGTTGAGTTAACTAGGTGTAATTTTAATTCGACTAGAATCAAATTTTCACTCATTTGAAATACGTACTAGTTGTCAGAATTTAATAGTAATTTATTAGAGAGTCACTTGAATTTACAAGAATTCTATTTCAAATTGCTACATGTCGATTTAGAATTGGCTAAGTATAAGTGGTAGATTTATGAAGATGATTAAATCCTATTTGAATGAATATTTGATTTTAAAAGTGACTATTTAATTTGATAATATATTTTAAATTCATCAGAATTGGTAAATTTTTAAATAAATAATTTTTTAATTCAACCGTATTTGAATGTAAAAGGCTTTCAGAATAAACAATGCCGAATAGAACTATTTATCTGTTAAAAAATATTTTTTAAAAATGGATAAAAAGTTCTATATGATATACGCGTTCGTGTAATTGCAAAATTAATTACTTTTTACATATATAAAAGTATTCAGGCTGCTTGCATTTTTAACAAACTAAATAATATTTTAATTGAGTAAAAGTAGACCATCTTAGTTTTATATTTTTCATCAAGCAAAAAAATCCTTTGTATTTCAATTTGTTTTCAGGTGGTAAATATTAAACTTCATTTTTTTAACTCTTATTTCATTGAAAGAAGCGAAACTATTGTATTTAATTTGTTTTTGATTTGAATCAATGAGCTTTTGCTTTTTAATGTATTTATAAATTCAAGTATCAAAATTCTGTATTTTAAAATTGTTATTGAATTGAAAGAAAGAAATTTTAGTATATAATTTTCATGTAGAACAGAAGAGGATGTTTTTCTTTTTTAATGTTTTTTTATAATTACTTTAATAAGTTTAAAGCCAAACGTGTAAGCCGTGAAGTAAGAAATTAGTACTAAAAATAGAGTCAATCCTAATAAAATAAATCGCTGTGAAATTAAAGAAAAAAAGTGCATAGTTCAAGGGTACCCAAAGTAAACTTAACGCAAGTTCACGTCGTATTCTGCCGCGAAGAAGTGCCGCTCTACGAAAACGAAAATAGAACTTTGACAATATTTCACTCATCAGAGATGTTAAAAATATAATTAAGTTTTAATATTACTTCTCCGGGAACACGTGTCAACTGTCAAACGACATGTCCAATTGTGCTTCTAAGCATCTAATATTTTCTTGGTAGGAAGTGATTTACGTGGAAAACTTGTGCCGCCCTTGCTGGTACAAGCAGTTTCTCAGCTATCCTAAATGGTAGGATTGTTCAGAAAATCGGATCTGTGTAGCAAGAAATTTTTGAACAATGCAGCTCAAAGAAAGTCACATTGTTAGGTGCATGGAGATATTGATGCCGCTTTGGAAAACAATGTATACTGTGACAGAGTAAATTTTATTTACCTATCACTTTTAAAAGGGGATTCGATCAATGATTCGTGAATGATATTATCATAGCCGATTCCAGCACGAGAGGGCGGGCCTCAACTTCTTATCAAGGGAGTGTTCTTTACTTGGTTGGCAATTCACAGTTCTCTCTCTCCATTTTGTCGCTGAGGTTTGACGTTAGCACTCCAACTTGCCACTCCATGGTATGGCCACCTAGGTCAAGTTCAATAACTATTCCACCACAGTTACTGGTTACGGTCAGAGCCAATGTTGGACCAATCAAAACTCTCGCAGTATGTCGACATCTTGGTACCTCAGCAAATGCCATGCCAGGTAGATGGAACACCACCAAAACGCAACCCTGATCTCATGAACTCTGCCTAGCCAATGCCACTGAACATCGAGCAACGCCATATTGCCTCGATAAGTACGGAAACAATGGAAAATTTACAACAAAAGATCGGAAACTTGGCAGTGGTGGTCTCTTTGGTCATTATTTGGAAAATCAATTGGACGTCAACTTCGAGATTCGACTGTGCAATAAGCGACTAACAACTAATATAAAACCGGTAACTCTACGTATGTTGTAAACTTAGGGCACTTGTAATGTATGTGCATGCGCGCTCTCTGTGGTCGAAATTAGGTAATAGTCTATTTAGGTTTGTATATTTGAGAAATCGATTTACGTGGATTATGGATTTATTGCAATGACTTTATGGTTTTCTCAAAAAATATTCATTTATTCCTCAATATTTATGTTGTTCCCTTCAAAGTAATCCCCCCTGTGATATAATACACTTGTGCCAACGCTTTTTCCAATCATCGAAGCACTTCTGATAATCATTTTGTGGTATAGCCTTGAGTTCTTTCAGAGATGCAGTTTTTATCTCCACAATCGTTGAAAATCGATGTCCTTTCATGGGTCTCTTCAGTTTTGGGAAGAGAAAAAAGTCACTGGGGGTCAAATCTGGTAAATACGGAGGCTGAGACATGACTGCGATGCTGTTTTTGGTCAGAAAATCTTTCACAAGCAACGATGAATGAGCAGGTGCATTATCGTAATGCAAAAGCCACGAATTGTTTTTCCAAAGTTCCGGAAGTTTTTTGCATATCGCCTCTCGCATACGGCGCATAACTTGAAGGTAATACTCTTTATTGACCGTACGACCTTGTGGTAAGCATTTCTGATGCACTACGCTATGGTAATCAAAGAAGACAGTGAGCAACACCTTCACATTTGACGGAACTTGACGTGCTTTTTTCTGACTTGGAGACACAGGATGCTTCCACTGAGACGATTGGGCTTTAGTTTCGACGTCATAACCATGTACCCACAATTAATCCCCAGTTATAACCCTTTTGAGAAAATCAGGATCATTATTGACCTTATTCAACATCTCCTAAACGATGGTCATACAATGGATCTTTTGATCAAAATTAAGCAGTTTTGGAAAAAATTTCGCTGACACACGTCTCATGCCCAAAACGTTCTAAAAGATAGCATGGTATGAGCCAACCGATATGCCAAAATCTTCAGCAACTTCTCTGAAACAACACGAACTATATAGTCAAAACTGTGAACATGTGCTCGTGACGAGTGTACCAACACAACAAAACAAAAAATTTAAAACTTGAATGTACGTAGCCCGCGAAAATTGAAAACTCACCTTACTTTTTG
>NC_046658.1:99658657-99662233 GCF_010883055.1 Belonocnema kinseyi
TACATAGCTTACCATTTATTTACTTCGGTCACAGATTTTTGGAACCGACCCTAAAACACTTTCAAGATTTATAAAACTTTTTTCTACAAAGATTCATGAAGATTGAGATCTGGATTTAGTGAGGACATTTCCTTGATTTATTCAGGTAACTGGTATTAGGTCCTCGAAACCTTAAAAACTCACCTAGCACTAAGAGATTGTGTTGATTGCGCTGTTAATTAATAACCTATTTAGAATCGCGCCTTAAAATTAAGTCTTAGTTGTGTAGGTTTTGTAAACGCGCGCTAATGAAAACACCAGGCAAGTCGACGGTCTTGGCGCGTCACACAAAATCGGTCACTTTCGTACCTAGTCTTCGAGTATCGAGATACGCCAAGGGCTCACGCCGGATAGCGGAGTATTAGAGGAAAAGGAATCTTTTTTTGTTGGATTGTATTAAGATCGAGGCACATCGTAAAAGATGTCTAAGGTACCTTTTGTTTTATCAGCGAGCGACGCAATGACCTTACCAAATTTACTTCTGCCCGAATCATTGCATCGTTAACCCCATTTATGACCTGATCGTGCTATTTTAGTGGATATTGTTGATAAGTCGAGTCAGTGCGTAATTTTCTGTTGTCCGCCATTTTTGGATATACCATTAAGTTCATAGGTTAGAGTTCCCGTGAGGTCTTGCGTAGAGTGTCTGACCACGTGGTTTAAGTTTTCGCAATAATTCGAAATTTAAAGTAACATCTCCTAAATTATGCCTGTCGACTAAATAAATCTTGAGTCAGTGAATTGACTTGTTGCTATTTCTTTGAAGATGGTCGTTGTTGATATTAAGAACCACCTCCCTGAGATTTTCTGGACCCTTTTCCTGAGATTTTCCTGTGATCCCTGTCTTCATTCTTCCTTCCTATTTACTATTTCAGGCTCCTCTCAACGCTTAATAAGAATTTATGACGGGCTAGTTTGGTAATCTCTAACTTTGATATATGATGTTACCTTCTTTCGCTAAAGGGACCTGGCTGGCGCCCAATATTCACAACGAATCTTATACGTATATGTACATGTGCATGCACACATATATACGTATATATTACATTATGAACGAACTGCCATTCTCGAGGTTGATTAAACCACGCACCGCAAAATTTTCTGATCTGAAACAGATCGTGCGGCAACTAACAGCGTCACCTTTCAGAGAGTTGTCCCTCAGGGTGACACCATCAGCCCACTCTTCTTTTTCCTTACATTATTGTCACTATTTCTTGCACTTCGCCATTCCGTTGTACACTTTTATGTCAAAAATTTTACATTAAAAAAATTCCCCAAGGTTTATTTGGAGCGAGGAAAAATCAAGGGCATCCCTGGACAGACTAAGCTCGTCGACAGAACCGCTATACGACGCCTTCGCGCTGAAGAGATCTCTACATACCTGGGCGTGCCAGAGAGCCGCATTCAGGATATGACATCTATAAAGTATACCATCCGAAGCAGTTACAAATTGTTCATCCGGCAGATTTGGTCTTCCGAACTGTCGGCTAGGGATAAAGTATCTGCACTGGACATGCTTGCCAACGCGGTATTACTCTATTCGTTTTGACTGGTTTTATAGAAGATGAACGAGCGCAAATCCTTTGATATCAGTACACGTAGGGTTATGCACATAAACAAAAAGATCCATTATCTGTTTCGTGACTCTAAATCTCCCGCTGTCAAGATGGCGGCGGAATACTAAATCGTGAATGTATTCAGGATAGGATTATTCGATGTCGTGACAAGTTGATGTCGTGTGAGCTAACGTTTGCATTTCTTAAATCATCCGAATTCAAACCGGGCATGAAGGGTTTCATTTTGGCATTGTCGTTTTCACTTTAGCATACCGTTGCCACATTTGCAGCCAAAATTTTTCCCATGATAGTTCTTTATTGCTATTTCTGCCATTTTCACCTTGATTTCGAGAAACGAATCATGTTTATTATCGAATTTTCGTCACCAGCTGACAAAAAAAGCATAGCCAAGGAGAATGAAAAGAAATAGATGTATACCGACAGACCTTATAAGAGATTTGCGATAGTTATAACCGAAATATTCTGTTCAGCTAATCGTCCTCATCAGCGGCACTTTTGGAGGAGCCAAGCTTTCACACGTTAATAGCCTGAAAAGCATACCTGCGTTGTTACGAGTAAAATTTTATCGCGATTTATCTGGAAGTAGGTGCAGTTTTTCAGATTATTACACGTTCCCGTCGAAATCCTGCGGTTCTCATTATGACAAAAAATTGCATTATTTCTGTTTTATACTTCATAAAAAAAACAGTTTCACACCACTAGCGCGGGAAATTTATGTTTCAAGTAAAACATGGAAAACAATTTTTTAATCAAAAAATTACAAATTTATATCTCGAAGTGTTAAGTGCAAGCCTCAATATTAAAATAATGAAATTTTTAATGCAAAAACTTAAATAATTCTGCATTTAATAATTATGAATAAAGAAATTTGAATAGCTGAAACTTTTCTTATTTCAAATTTAAAGTCCTAACAGAGAAACAATTTCTAGTATTTTCTTTTAATCTATCGAATTCTAAAGGCATTCACCAATGAAAATATTTACCTACAGTGAAACTGTAATATTCAATTATGGCTTATAAATTAAAAGTTTTCCAATTTGAAAGGCGTAAACTTAGAAAGATAAGAACTTTTTTCTTCAAAACGGGAGAATGTTTAAAAGTAAAAACTTTTTTTGTTAAAAATGTGAACCTAAAATTGAAACAAAATTTCGTAACCTTTAAAATGAAATATTTTTGTGATTAGCCCAATTTAAACATCTTCAAAATAGATCAGGGTCCCAAATCAACTCATTACTGTCTTTTGTCTTTCCTTCTCACTGCTTCTCGAATGAAATCTCACACCTCAATAAAAGTTTTAGATTACTGATCATATCTATTCATTAGGGTGGCCCAAGAAATCAAATTTGAGAATTTTTAACGGGCTTGTGGCCAAATCGTTCGCGCAGGAAAATAAATGTATGCCTATTTTTTATTTTTAAAACAAAATATTATTAGAACTCGCTCTGAGGCTTTCAAGTTTCCTGATTTTAAATAAAGAAGTCCTTACACCAGCTACAGGTTTAACTCAGAAAGCAGCTATAGATTTATTAACTTATTATTACTCTGCCATTTAACGCATTGTCAGTGACCGCAGCTTGAGATCGCAGCAAATACGGTGTACAATGAGCAGACCGACCGAGGGTCAACATTTTTTTTTGCCGTCCACCTGCAGTCCCTTCAGCCGGTGTTCAACTAAAATAAGTCATTTTTCATAAGCTTTTCTTACTCTTTACTAAATATAAATTATACTTTAAATGATCTTTTTAATGATTTTTTTTATAAATCTATTGGAAATAGTCTAAAGAATGTCTCTTCAAAATTTTTAGTAGCACAAGTACCAGGTGTATACATATGAAACCGGTATTGCCATTTAGCGGCTAGTAGGCACACTTTTAGGCACTGTCGGAACTTACCATTTGTGCTAATTGGCGTATTGTCATCTGTCAACAATATCCAATACCAAACATTTCAAGTTTCATAT
>NC_046658.1:99662333-99669877 GCF_010883055.1 Belonocnema kinseyi
CCAATTTGAACCGTGCTCTGCGCCAAAAACGCCAAAAATATGAAACTAGGCATGAAAAAGTGATTTTTCTCGATGACAATGCACCATCACAGCGGACAAAACAGACTCGGGAATTGGTTGAGTCGTACAGCTGGCAACCGCTACCCACCCCGCTTACTCACCAGACGTGGCTCCATCCGACTACCACTTATTTGCATCGATGGGGCACGCACTCAGCGAACAGCGCTTCACTTCTTACGAAAATGTTGGAAAATGGCTCGATGACTGGTTTGCTTCAAAAAACGAAGACTTTTTTTTGAAAGGTATCCATAAATTGCCTGAAAGGTGGACAAAATGTGTAGCCAGCGAGGGCGCATACTTTGAATAAAATATTTGTTATCATTCTCTTGAAATAAATGTGTTTTTTTCTTGAAAAAATACCGGTTTCATATGTATACACCTGGTATATCTGAGGGTCACAATGAGCCTCCAAATATTGCTATTGCAGGCCATTATAGATATGCCTAAAACTTCTGCATAATATTTCTGAGATATGAAAATTCGACGAATGCAATATTCATTGATTACTGAACAAGTATATCAAATATTAAATAAATTGACTCATAATCTGCTGTCCAAAATCAAAGAAATAAAAATTAGAAACATTTTACATGTTAAAGCTCATAAGAAATAAGAATGGCCAGAGCGAGTTCTAAAAATATTTTTTTTTCGAAAATAAAAGATAGGCATACATTTATTTGCCTACGAAAACGATTTGGCCAACAAGTCCAGTAAAATTTCTAAAATGTGATTTTTTGGGCCACCCTACTATTCATTATGGTAAGTGCTACAATCACAAAAATTAACAAAAGCTAAACAATTTTATGAGAACCTAGCTGTTCCAAAAAGAAGCTATAAAAATGTATTGACAGCAATACACAAAGTCCTAAATATTATTCATAATGGCAGGCCTTAATATATCAGATTTAAATATAAACGACATACACAGACGTAAGCCATAGTTGATGCAAATGATTGCAAAAAACAGACCTGAGATCATCATTATCAAGGAAGACCATTCTAAAGCAAAACATAATATTCAAGGTTTTCTAAAATTATGAGTAAAAATTAATGGATACTTAGATACAAATATGTCTACATGCCAACCAGAGGAAGAGACAGAAAGGCACAGAGAATGCTGGAGTATCTGACAACTAAGCCAATCACCATAAGTATAGGTGATTTCAACGACAGAAATCCCATCCTCGGTTTAAACACAACCAACATCAGATGAAAATTTTTAATAGAAGCTATATTTCTAAGCCTAACTCTCTGGTGCTGCGCCGAGCTGTCAAATCCATTGCACCGGGGCGCGGGAAGTCTCCATCTTGCATTGCCAAAATCACAAAAAATCAAAGCCGAACGCAGCAGTTGGAAGAAGTCGGTTCCGATCACAGAGAATGGTTGTTTTACTCCAAATTAATTCAGAAAAATATTAAAGATTCCTACAAGGAACCTTAAAAAACTCGACCATAAGTAGTACAACACAATGACGGATAAATGCAGCTAAGACTTTGAAACCCTACTAATTGAAAGGAAGGACAAAAGTAAAAGGGCAGTAGAATATATTGAAACTACAATCACTCAAGTCCTAGATACCCTGACATCAGTGAAAGAAATTAAGAATAAAACTGACACTCTCCCAACAGAAATTCAGATATCAATAAAAGAAAGAAACAAGCTACGACGATTCAATGTCAGAATTCTTTCGAGGAAAATATAAATAGAATACAAAAACAGTAAAGTTAAAGTACAAGAGAAACTAGATGCCTCAAAGGAAGAGCAATGGATAAAAACTTTGGAATGCCATGAAAATTATCGAAGAAGGTTATACGTAAAGGGTGCAAAAATCCCTGAAAACCCCGGACTCCGAGGTCACTGAAATCATGAGATACTTTAAAAACAATAAAGCTTGCGGCCCTGACGGTATCCTGATTCAACAACTCAAAAACATCGGTCCACTCAGAAGGAACAGACTAGTAAAAATTTATTACTGGTTTCTACAAACTGGATATTTCTCAGAAAGATGGAAACTCGCCCATTGTATATTTCTACTCAAAAAAGGGAAAGACTTAACCAAGCCAGAATCTTATGGACCCATCTCCCTACTGAACATCATGCAAAACATTTTGGAGAAAATAATACTTTCTAGAATAGAAACACATGTTAAAAAGGTAACCCCACAGTTTCAATACAGCTTTTGCAAGAAAAAAGTAACACAAAATCTACGCTGCTATTAAAAATGGACAAGACGGAAATGCCAGCGAACATCTTCAACTTGTACTAGGCAGTCTGATAAGTCCCTGAAAAATGAAACATGTAGACGTTTTTTTTTGGGCAAAGTCGGTTTTATTTTTCAACATACTCTTCTTTTAGGTCGATACAGCGAGTCCAACGATGTTCTAACTTTTTGATACCGTCCGAAAAGTACTCGATCGGAAGGTCTCCAAAATACGCCTCAGTTTCAGCTATGAGCTCCTCCTTTGAGTAAAAACGCTTACCGGTGAGCCATCTCTTCAGGTTAGGGAACAAGTAAAAGTCGCTGGGGGCCAGGTCTGGTGAATACGGTGGCTGAGGAACCAATTCGAAGCCGATTTCATGCAATTTTGCTTGTGCAACCAAGCATGAATGAACAGGCGCATTGTCGTGATGATAAAGCGGTTTTTTCTTCTTCAAATGCGGTCGTTTTTCGGCGATTTTGATTTTCAATCGGTCCAATACTGATGAATAGTATGCTTCGGTTACGGTTTTACCTTTTTCAAGATAGTCCACGAATATTATGCCATGTGCATCCCAAAATACGGAGGCCATAACCTTTCCGACCCATTGTTGCGTTTTTGGACGCTTCGGAGCACTTTGGCCCGGTGGAACCCACTGTTTTGCCTGTTGCGTTGACTCAGGAGTGTAGTAGTGGATCCAGGTTTCATCCATGGTTATGAATCGGCGCAAAAACTCGTTTAACTCACGCGAAAATAATGCCAAATTCTGCTGGAATGTTGTCACAGGAATTCGTTTTTGGTCCACTGTGAGCAAACGCGGCACCCATCGCGGGCAGAGCTTCTTCATACCCAAAACTGAATGCACGATCTTGCCCACACGTTCCAATGATATGCCTACAGCATTAGCTACTTTTCTCAATTTCATTTTGGGATCATTCAACATCATATCATGGATTTTTTAGACATTTTCTGGTGTAGTGACCTCTTTTGTGCGCCCAGAGCGTTCAGCATCAAGTGTGCTCGTACGGTCACAACGAAACTCGGTAAACCACTTATGAATCATTCCAATCGACGGTGCAGAGTCCGGGTAATACTTATCCAGGTTGGCCTTGGTCTCGGATATCGTTTTCTTGCGAAGATAGTAGTGTTTGATCAAAACTCGAAACTCAGATTTTTCCATATTAAAAAAAAACTCGGAGGTTAGTCGCTTCTTACTGCTGTAACTTGTAAATGCGTAAACATAAATCGCTAAAGTTTTGAGAGGCGTCATTTGAAGGATCATGGTTGACGAAAATGGTTCACATTAGTGAATACTAATGCCATCTCTCAGAATTTTCAGGTACTTATCAGACTGCCTAGTACCTGGCCGACCTTCAAGTCAAGAACATCTCAAACACAATGATCTTTCAATATGTAACCGATCTCTTGGTAATAAATAAAGCAAGCAAGCCAATATTCGCCAAAATCAGAGTGGAATAGGCAGGAGAAATGTAATTCAATATTAAAAAGACTGGGTACTGAAATGCAACGTCGCCAAGATTAAAGCCATCATCTTTACTCAGAAAAAATACTAATTCACTCACCTACAAGTTGGGAATTAAAAATTAAACTTCTAGAGGTTTTCCCTTCACCTTTCCATCCCAAGACCTAAGGGAAATGATCGATGAGCCTCCTTTCTATAAAAGACTATTCGCCCTACGCCAGAAGCTTCTAGAAAAGTAGCGGGAAGCCAACTACGGTAATATCTCCGAGAAGTTGACTTTAACCAAATAGAACCATGTCAACGTCGACTCTCTACCCTCTGTTTAAACGCTTAACATAGTGACACATGAGTCACTGTCCCACAGCAAACGCTAGCCTAAGTACACATCAGTATGTACCACAAATTATAGACAGTAAATGATTTCAATTTAAAATTAAATACTTTAATTAAAGTATATGAAAAATTAAATTTAGAGACTATAGTCACGAACAGTAAATTGTACTGATTGATAATTAGGTTTTACTAAACTTCCAGATAGTCTCAGTTAAAAGTTTTTTTACATCCTTAACTAAAAATAATTTAGAGAATTCAGTTAATTAGAAGTAAGAAAACTTTTTACGTAAAATAAAAACTTTATCAATTTTTACTGTGAATCAGATGTTTAAATTAAATACTATATTGTAGAAATAAACTTTTCGCTTCTTAAGTATCACGTATTATGTAAACATTAAAATCTGTTGTTCTAGACTAAGACCTGACGTTCTTTGTAAGGGTTGTTTCTTGTTAATTGACTTACTTCATTATTTAATTTTTAATTGTTGTTTTTCTTCTGCTTATTCTTTTTTGATGTAGCTCTATTTATTTATTAGTTTTATGTGCATTTATTATTATTTTAAATGTAAGGTTTTTTTTTAGGACAGCTTTTTATGATAATATTATTTTACCAATAGACTATTAATTTTGTTTATTGCTTGTTCTGCTGAGTTTATATGGATTCCTTGAACTGTTATTTAATGTAACATTAAAAACACGTGCATGCAAATAATTATCAGTCATTAATAAGTTTAGAAATCTTGCTTATTTAGAACTCAAAGCAAGCAGTTACCATATGAGTAAAAACAATAGTGTCCCCTCATATTAGTAAATTACTAAAATATTCACATTTTTAATATGACTAACAAAATGGTGATTACCTGTTTTCATATAAATGATTCTAAAACACTTCGAGATTGGTGAACGTCTGCCTAATGGAGTTTCCTGGATTTCTGCTGTGACCATTTGTTCAACAGCACCGCTATACATGTTTACTTTTACCCGTTTCTGAAACCTATATATTTCTTTATATATTCCACGAAGTAAAGAACCCTCCACTATTGCAAAGATGTCACCACTAGACGTTGATAATACAGTTTCCTCTTCGGTTGTTATCGGCAAAAGGACACCACGTTCTCCTTTTAATTGAATTATTTGGTTGCTAGGAAAGGTGTATCTTCGAATTTCAAATCTTTGAAATAGATTCTGGATTGGGATTAGCCGCATTAGTCTGAGTTCTGTAATTGTAATTTTATGTCCAAATAAGTATAAAGATAATTTACCATCAGAACGGGATAAGGATCTGACATAAAGAGAAGGCTGGGCAGAAGGTGAAGACGTGTTTGAAGAACCAGCATCATGATCTATGTCAGAAAAATAAGAATTTCCGGAAAGAGGAACATTAGGACCAAGGTTTAAAGTCTGTGAACTTAACTCTGAAACAAAAAACAGGCCAGTTGAGATTCCGCTAATTACATTCCATTATAATCAAATCAAATCTAATTCAACCATAATTCGAGTTTCAAAGCGCGAGTCCATTCGCACATACTCGTTACGTATTTGGTAAGATAATGCAACAGAAAAAGCTGGATACCGTCCGCCCGAATGAACGAACTACCGCACTGAAAAATTTAAATTAAAATTCTTAAAATTATCATGATCTCCTAACAATTTAAATCAAAATTGAGTTTTGTATAATTATTAAATAATGAAGCATAAACCGTGTAAAACATAATAAATCCTTTTCAATTGAAGAATCGACAGAAATTCCAAAATTGTGAGGAAATCCAAGATTGTGGTTGATTAAAAATTACGAAAATAACTTATTTCTCAAGTTTTATTCAAGCATTCGTACATAGAGACTATTTGCATGCTGTGTGGGCACATTTTTGTCCCGTACAACTTACGCGGCTTGCTTCGCTCGCAAGTTCAAGCCGCCTATGGAGCGCGCCTGTTGGCTATCGCGCTTCGCGCTTGATGATGCATTCACCTCGCGCAAAGCGCTCGCTGCTTGTAATTACCCCTTATTTGTGCGCACGCTATTTAATTAAAAGGTCGAAGAATCGACAACTGTTAGTTGATGGTTGTGAATTCTCTTTTATTAAAGCTCATTTGACTTTAAAGAACACATTCTCATGATTTTTTTCATGCTTTGCACTTGATAACATCGAAAGAACATTTCTACATTAAGTCCAACTCTATTATATTAAATGTTTATTATATTTATTTCTGTACTTCGTTCTGGGGCTGTTGATTCAGATAAATTGCAAAATAAGGTAAAATGTTTCTTTTAGTTTCATTTTTGGATAAGAAGGTACCACGAGTCTAAAATTGTTATTTATTATTTAAAAATTCGCAGACACAAAGGCAAAAACTTGAAAAGTTTACAATTTTTTTGTACGAAGCGGGGATTTTTTAAAAGTAAATAATGTTTTGTTCTGAAGGTGCAGCTTAAAAAATTAATCAATATTTCTATTTCAAAGGAGTAAACATTTAAACGTAATAATTTACCAAATCGCGTATTCGAATTTCCAAAAACATTTTCAATTTTTTACTTCAAAGAGAGAAAATACTTAAAATATAAATTTTTATCTCGTACTTGCGAAGTGTTTTGAAAAGTATTTAGCTGCAAAGAAATACAAATTAATATTGAGAGCGTCCCTACTTTCTCTTATCTTTCTAGCTGCAAATGGACACCACGTAGAAAAAACGACTTGTCTTTTGAAGCTATCCACGAATCGACCCATGTTTTGGCATTTTCATTAGAAAAGAACCGTTGCTTAGACAGACCATGAGTCATGGATCAGAAGAGGAGGTGATCAGACGCCGCGATGTCTATGAGATACTGCGGGTTGGGTAGGTTCTTTGTCCTGTGTCGAAACCTCCGCTTTAAAATTTAAAAAACAAGCACGAACACGTTTAAATCGATGAAGTATAATCCCTATTAGTTTCCAAAAGCAATAGATGACTTACAGCAGCACTTTTCTTTGGATGGATCAGGTTGAGAAAATTATTTATGTATACTCTAGCACAAAAAAGGAAGTGATAAAAAATCTGTAGAAATAAAATAGTACATTGTACAACCAAACACCGCAACACGAAACGTGCGACTATGTTTGTTGAGGAGAATATAAGTTGCATGAAGAAGGGGCAACTGGCGGACATGCTTATCATTAATTATGTCTTGAGAAAACTAAAGCCCATTAACTTTGTGGTTACGTCAACAATCGAAAAAAAATCCAACCTAGAATCTCCTAATTGTGGTAAGTCTAACTGAATTTTACGGGACTACTTTCATGTTGTCAGTCTAAAATTCAATCGTGCACATTATAGGGGAGACCGGGGCAAATCGTGACATTTTTGATTTCCGAATTTTTTATGGTCAGACCGTTATAGATTCAAAAACAAGTACTATCAATTTTCGAGGGTACAACCCTCTAGTTTATAAAAAAAATTTTTGTTCGTCATTACTAGTTCATTCATCATAGATA
>NC_046658.1:99669977-99684188 GCF_010883055.1 Belonocnema kinseyi
ACCTACAGTAATTTTTTTGAATTTTTAATTTGACAAGGGTCTTTGTGGCGCCTATTTCAAATTTTTCACGTTGTCACGAATTGCCCCGGTCTCCCCTACTTCAACAAAGTGTACGCAGCCGAACTATAAGCAGAGAAAAACGATCAAAGCGACTCTCACAGTTACTCTTTTTACCTTTGGGGACCCCGTCATCTACGCAACAGGATCAGAGCAACCTTCAGCGGATTGCAATGGCTTTAAAAATGCTAGTTTATCATCACTAGATCTGCTTTTACGGTCAATCAGTTGGTGAATCATTTCGCTCCGAAATTCCGTGCAAATTCTCCAAGTTTCAGAGTTCTTGAAATAAAACATCTATAATTTGACCAATTGATTCAGAAAAGGCTGCAAATAGTTTCAGATTGTTGAAAAAAGCCAATAAAGAATACCTATCATATGAAAATCTTCCAACTTCAAAGAATTTTCCATATGCTGGGTGATTTTTATTGGTTTCGTTTCAGGAATTTCAAACTTTTTGCAGGCTATTCTAATTGAACACACAAATTATATCTTTTTATGTAATTATTTTTGGTCATTTTCATATTCAATACATTTTAATATTGCAAATATGAAAACAAATGTTTCGAAGTTTTAGTTTACTTTTTTCACCACATACATCTATATTCTATTGTTACATTATTACTATTTTCTAACCGGGTTTGACCTTGTGTTTATCAATATTCTTAATTCAATCACTAATGCACTCAGCTGATTTTAGTAAAGGATCTTGCATACACTAAATTGAATTATTTTTGGTAATGGTGCTGCTACATTTTAAACCTATCTCAATGATATTTATTTTATCTAGAGATTCGTTCAATTTGCGTTTACTTTGTTTATTGCAGTAAATCGAAACCAACAAAATGCATTGATTCCAATACTGATAGGACATTAAAACTAACCCTAAATATTTTGCAATTAATATTGAACATTATTTTCACAACAAGAAAACTTGTAAAACTTATTTTTACAATAACATTTTTTACTAAAATTTAAAATCACTGAAACTTCCGTTGCACAACGAAGTCTTTATCGTTCGTTAAATTTCAAAGTCGTTACGAATTCTTTTCTGGTTCTATTTTTACAAAACTTTAAATTGAAATTCCCATACAAATCTCAATAGCTATCAAAACCATGCAGAACGAGGTTTCTTTATCGTAAGGTAAAGTGCAAAGTCGTTACAAGAATGATGCGCACACTATTTTTCCATTTATTTAAAATCCTCACACTAAAATGCAAATATGCACAACAAGGTCTCCACATAAACGTGGAGTGCAAAGTCGTTACAATCATGCATATAATAATTTTAAGAAATATAAATTCTCAAAAACTTACGTCTAACTATCCAAATTCTAATGAATTTGGATAGTTTAGTGAACGAAAGTTTGTGATTCGAGTAAGAGAATCCGTTGTGAGTAGCGTCCTTTTTGAATGAGGCTTCTTCAATTAAAATGCTGTCTTTAATGACAGGTGGATGAGTGAACCAGGAGACACTTCTTCCTCGTAGACCCTCGCGTAAGAAGTCCTGGTAATTAAAGTGAGCTAGTACTGGTTTCGCAATAAATTTATGAAGTGCATTAGTCCCACGCTATCCCCACTTATTAGCTGATGGCGCGCGCATCGATCGTATGATCGAATGATTTCGTGAATCATCCCTTAGCTCTACCCGGCTGTCCACTTTTAAGTCAGGAGTGTATTGATATAAATATTCGCCTGCAGCTTTATTATTAAATTCCAATTATGAAAATAGAAAAGTCACTGCTAACTTTTCAAGAATTTGTCCAATAATAAATTCGGCCTTTATTATACCGTTTATGAGCCTTCAAATAAAGTTAAAGTTCGTTAGCCAGATATTTTTTACCAAAATAAAAAAATGTAGAGCAATTTAAAAAAATAAAAACATTAAAAGTTTTAAAATTTGGTGTTAAAGTTTCTGATACATGAAAAAAGGTTCGAAAATTATCCTCATGGAATTTTAAATCTTAATAACAATTAATAAAGTTATGCAGCTTTCGACATTTCTTAAATATTTAAAAAATGGTTGAAAATTATTATATATTATTATATGTATATAAAAAAACACCTTTTAAAATTGGGAAAAAGCCTGAGATGGCCGCGTGAAATATTTGAAAAAAATAAATCACTTTTAAAATGTTTGAGAGAATCTTGTTCCAACTTCTTAAAAAAATTAAGTTTCTTAGCTTTTTTATCACTATTATATTATATTTATGTTTCTTAGCTTTTTAATATTACGCTAAAAGAGATAAAGTTCTTAATAATAACTTTATTTTAAATCTTGTTTTGCGCAATTTATTTTAATTGTTATTTATTTCTAGGCCTTTATTTGCGCTTAAAAATTTATTTCTATACTTTTTCAGTCTTTTTTCAAAATTTCAAAATTATTTAAAAAAAATTCTATTCTGCTTTAAAATCCAAAATTAAAGATATATTTGATCGTTATATTCACCAATATAATTGATGATCACTGCAAGAGATAAGATAAGAGCAGAGGCAATGTTCATCTTTTGAAATTAGAGCAAAAACTGATTCATATAAAAAATTGTATTGTTAGTTTAAGTACTAAATATTCCAGTGCTTTATAAAATTATATAAAACATCCATCTTGCATTCCTTATCTGTTGGATTTTGGATGTAAAGCTTATCTGTGTTAGATATTCACATTTGATTAGAGTTAAAAATTTCCTTACTAAATTTTTTTCATCTGCATCTTGCATTTAACCAAAAAATAGATATTTTTAATAACACAGATATAGTAGATCCACAACCAGAAGAAATTAATCTTCAACCCACAAGTTGCATTTTCAATAAAAACATACAAACTATAATGCAAATGGGCTAATTTTTAACGAAGGAATATTTTCTGTTCAAGAAAGAATAAACAATGGTATGGTCAACAAAAGCGTCCTAAGCATCTGTGGGATGCGACACGTCATTTCCGGAGTACTTATTCGTGCTGAATTTAAATCTGGGATCCGTTTATCTCCAGAACCTATTATTTACAAGATATTTACAACTTAATTTTTTGATGAAAATTTGTTTCCTTTGGTACAAAATGTACTTTATAATGTTGTTGTTGTTGAAATGTTGGATGGGAATTTAATGCGTTTTCAATTCTGAACCGAATGACCACATCATATTTTCAATAGCTCTAACGTTTACCGAGGTATCTGTTATAACAAAAAAAAATACGATAAAATAAAGTAGATGCTTGTTTAAAAACTGCATGCCGCAATCGAGAGAAATACCTAAGAAAATATTTTTCCGCAGAAGACGGGCTCTTATATTGCAAAGATGTGGATGGATTGATAAAAGCACTTGTGCATGAGCACAAAGTAGAAGAATGGCTTTTATTTATATATTCGAATAAAACTAGCTTGAAATGCGTTCTTCTGCATAAGGTAATAAGTTTCCATCTATACCTGCAGCTGATGCAACCAATATGAAAGAATGCTACGAAGTGATGAAGTTACTTTTTAATAAAATGAATGTCAATTTCTTTAAATCGTACATATGCGGTGAATTAAAGTAATTGGAATTTTACTTGTGTTGCAAAAAGGATATACAAAATGCTGCTTCCTATGTTACTAAAACATTCATGCCTGAGGTAAAAATTACGTTCAAAAAGTTTGGCCAGAAAGAAAAACGCTACAGCTGGAAAAATTGAATGTAGGCCAAGAAGCCCGGTTTGAACCTGGATACATTATTTTTCTACCCTTGGATATAAAACTTGGAATAGTGAGGAACTTCGTTTAGCCAATGAACGAAACTGAAAATGGATTCCTGTTTTTGTTCGCGAAATCATTAACGAAAAAGAATTATACATTTGCTTAACTGACGTTGAGAGAGCAACTTGGTCTTCGGTGAAAAACGTGATACAAAATTTCTTGGAAAACAAGAAATCTAATCACTGTAAGCGATTCATAGATGATATGCCAAAAATAGCCTATTATTTATCTATAAACCTAAAGTATTTTTTCAGCTATAACCGTTTCTAAAAAATATATTTTTGTGTTTTTTTAGGTTTTTAGAAAACATCTCAATACTGGTTAGAGCTACTGACAATACGAGGTAGAAAATATCTTGGGACTAAAAGGAATGTGAGACGAGCGGATTCCTGATTCCAATTGAGCACAAAAAAGTACTTCAGAAATTACGTGTCGCGTCCTGCAGATGCTTCGGTCTTTTTTTAAACAGAAAAGCCACCGTACGCGTCCTTATGTTGCGGAGTGAGCGTCCCTGCTTTCAAGTCGGCATTGAACAAAATTTCTGCGACCAGTATGCTTGCGATCCCGGTAAGACACTACTAGTCTGGGGTGGTTCAATGTACGATAAACTAGCTTACGACTCTTGATGTCAACTTGACGGTTCCGCGATAAAACTACTTACGCCGTCAAGGCGGACGCATACTTTTGAATCTCTTATTTCTTCATAACTTGCGAGATAAATGCAGAATTTTTCAAATTTTTTCAATTTTCTAAAGACATTGTTTACAGATTTTACCTTTTTATATTTTTTATACTCATTAGTTGAATATTTTAAAGTTGAAAACGATCAAAACAGAATAATTTGAATTTCGATTGCCAAAATTAAAAAATTAATATTTAAATTGTGCTATCTCAAAGTATAATTTTTAGGAGGGTGCAAAAAATTCGATATGTGCACGAGATGAGTCGAGTTTGAGCTTTTTGAATATCTCAGCTTTTAAGTATTCAAACAGTTTCGAGCTACTGAAAAGATCCAAGTACTAGGCTGTCTGATAAGTCCCTGAAAAATGAAACACGGAGACGTTTTTTTAGCCAAAGTCGATTTTATTTTTCAACATACTCTCCTTTTAGTTCGATACAGAGAGTCCAACGATTTTCTAACTTTTTAATACCGTTCGAAAAGTACTCTGTCGGAAGGTCTCCAAAATACGCCTCAGTTTCAGCTATGAGCTCCTCATTTGAGTAAAAACGCTTACCGGTGAGCCATCTCTTCATGTTAGGGAACAAGTAATAGTCGCTGGTGAATACGGTGGCTGTGGAACCAATTCGAAGCCGATTTCATGCAATTTTGCTTGTGCAACTAAGCATGAATGAACAGGCGCATTGTCGCGATGATAAAGCGGTCTTTTCTTCTTCAAATGCCGTCGTTTTTCGGCGATTTTGATTTTCAATCGGTCCAATAATGATGAATAGTATGCTCCGGTTATGGTTTTACCTTTTTCAAGATAGTCCACGAATATTATGCCATGTGCATCCCAAAATACGGAGGCCATAACCTTTCCGACCCATTGTTGCGTTTTTGCACGCTTCGGAGCACTTTGGCCCGGTGGAACCCACAGTTTTGCCTGTTGCGTTGACTCAGGAGTGTAATAGTGGATCCAGGTTTCATCCATGGTTATTAATCGGTGCAAAACTCGGTCGTCTTATGCAAAAAGAATGCCAAATTCTGCTGGGAAGTTGTCATACGAATTCGTTTTTGGTCCACTGTGAGCAAACGCGGCAATTATCGCGGGCAGAGCTTCTCCATGTCCAAAACTGAATGCACGATATTGCCCACACGTTAAAATGATATGCCTACAGCATTAGCTACCTCTCTCAATTTCACTTTGGGATCATTCAACATCATATCATGGATTTTTTTGACATTTTCTGGTGTAGTGACCTCTTTTGGTCGCCCAGATCGTTCAGCATCAACTGTGCTCGTACGGCCACAACGAAACTCGGTAAACCACTTATGAATCGTTCCAATCGACGGTGCAGAGTCCGGGTAATACTTATCCAGCTTGGCCTTGGTCTCGGATATCGTTTTCTTGCGAAGATAGTAGTGTTTGATCAAAACTCGAAACTCAGATTTCTCCATATTAAAAAAAACGCGGAGGTTAGTCGCTTCTCAGTGCTGTAACTTGTAAATGTGTAAACATAAATGGCTGAAGTCTTGACAGGCGTCATTTGAAGGATCAAGCTCGACGAAAATGGTTCACATTAGTGAATACTAATGCCATCTCTTAGAATTTTCAGGTACTTATCAGATGGCCTAGTAGCTTAAGGATTTTTTAAAATTTTAATCATTTGAAAGCAAATCCAAATAGAGTGAATGTTTGAAAAAAATGAATAAACTAGTACATTCATATGAGAATCCGCACTAGGAATTTTAAGATTTCTGATCAAAAATGTGAGGTGAAAATTTCAACATTTTCATTTGAAATTTATCTTTTCCAAGAGGCAGGGGACGACTAATTTTCAAATTGGAATTTAAGATAGCATGTTTTAGATCAAAATGGGAACAAAGTTCAAATTTTATCATCGTTTAACTAGAATAAATTTGCAATGGAAGAATTCACTTTAATTTAATTTAACTTATGCAAGTGTTAGTTTTGATTTGAAATAATTTATAAGTGACTGGGATTTTTATTTAGTTAAATGAAAATTGGTTTTTATTGCTAGATTTAAGCTTAAATTGACTATATTTACATTTTAATGAAATTGAATCAAATTTTCACTGGCTGGAGTTCAGTATTTATTTCCAGAATTTAATTGTAAATTAAACAAATTCCACTGGAATTGCCAAAAATTTAATTTGAAATGGCAAATGGTATGTTTTATTGGATTGCTGAAATCAAATGAAAATGGACAAGAATACGACTTGCATCGACAAGATATCTGTTTGAGTTGAAAAAAATAATTTGAAATCATATTAGATTTTGAAGTCAGCTATTTATTTTAATAAAATATTATGAAGTTATCAGAATCGTACGACTTTTATTACATTTTTCTTATGTTGAGAGTTACGGCATTTTTCCTTAAACATTTTTATTCAATCGGATAGTAAGACTTCCTTATTCTATATTTTAAATGCGACAAAAAGAAGAATTTTTTATTCTTTTCCTTTATGCGGAAACGATTATAATTATCTTATAAAGCCTATAATTTATATTTTAACACGAAAAAATGTTTTTTCATTTTTAACATTTGCAGCTATTAAAACATGAAATAAATTGCTCTGTTCCTGCTGCCAGCATAATTAATATATTCCAGTAAATTTTTTAGTAACTGATTATATCCACTGTGCCAAATAATTTGTTTAATCTGGCAACAACAAAAATGCGCCACAACGTTGTAACGCATTGTGGAAGCAATATTGTGACGCGCAGAAGTGCTACTAGACGAAAAGGAACATACAGCGTTCAAATTTCTTTCATGATGAGAGATGATGTTGGGTATTAAGTAAACAAAGATCACTTCAAAAATTAATTTACTTCAATAAATAAAAATAGCAATCTTGGGAAAGAAGACTGTTTCTACGAACTACACATGTTCCCTTCTGTGATACCAAATATACATATAAGCAGAGATTGCTCTAACTTTTAAATCTGTTCAGTATTGGAAATTCGATCAGACGCGGAGGAGAGTCGTTTACCTTTACTATTTGAAAACATTCTAAGATTGGAAATGATTTCCCTAAAGGAGTTTCCTGGATTTTTGCACTGGTCATTTCAACAATCACACTGCCGTACATGTTTATATTTGCGCTCCTTTGCTTGCCAGTAGTTATTGTATAAAATCCGCGAAGTATTCTATTAGCCTCAACTATAGTAAAGACTTTTCCATCGGACGCTGATAATACAGGTTGTTCTTCTATTGGCATAGACAAAAGAACGCGATGTACTCCTCTCATTCGAATCGCGGTATCGTGAGGAAAAGTGTATCTTTGAATTTTAAATCGACGAGACGGATTTGCGTGGGGTATGAGACGAATGAACCGAAGTTCTTCAAGTTTAAGTTCAAGTGCGTTTAGTAAAGAACGAGTGGCAGGTGCAGACGTGGATCTTTCACGAAGAGAAGGCTCAGCAGGAGGCGAAGATCTATTTAAAGAATCCAAAAAATGATGTCTAGCAAAAGATCGAGACGTTCCAGGAGAATCAGCTCTTTTAAGTGAAGAAGATATTCCGGAGCAAGGAACAGCAAGCCCGGGGCTTAAAATCTGTGAACTCAGATCTGCAACGAAAAGAAAAGCTTTATATGTATATTTTTTTAATACAGTAGGCAATTTTATAGTGATAATGCTACACTTTATTCACTTTATCTGAAAATTATTTTCGCACTTGTCGTGATAAAACCTACAACCAGAATGTCTTTCATATAATTTCCTGATCAATAAAATTCATCCATCATCCCTGGTACTTACATTTTCCCAAAACATTAAAATTAAAAAAATATAAAACGTTTGATGTAGGTAGCTTTTTTACTTTTTAGACCATACGAAATTTTTCCCCCTGATAGGATAGCATATAATACGATATGATTGGATAGGATAACATCAAATATGGTATCGTAGGGTTCAGCACAGGTCTCACGAAATATTTCATTCCGGGAGAAAGCTTGCCACGAAAATTCATACCAGGTAATTACATCGCAAGGGACCTGTGTTCTCAGGATATGAGTCCCCAAAGGCAATGTAATTTTAGGAAACCTCTTACCACAAGGAGAAGTTAAAGTATATCTTTTAGTGAAAAAAGTAAGAAATCTATTTCCAAAGGACAAGGCTCTCCCGGGAATTACTTCCCAGAAAAATTCTGGTATCCCGCGAAGTCATGTTTTTTTAGAAGTAAGAAGCAATTTACTGGCGGGTTTTGCCCCAGGAAGAACTTTTTATTACTAACGGTACTAGCTAATGTTCTTTTGGAAGTTGAATGTGAATTCACAGGAGACCTGGTTCGAAAAAACTTATTTGATATGAAATGTCGCGGCGCATATTTAAGATACATACAGTACTTTTTATTTAAATTAATCGTTTGCATAAGATGATTATGTCTGACTGATGTATAAATAATATTAATTTTTCCTGATGTTCCTTTAGATCTTGTTCTACAAAGCATTAGGAAAAGGCCTGATATTAAGAAAGTTATTGCTTTACACTTAGATAAATATAAAGAAGGAAGAAAATTTTCTATTGGACAAACTTTTGGTACACCTATTGGATCTCTTATTGAGTCAACCTACTCTGATTGCTTACTTAACTTATTTTCAAAATATCCTTTTCAACAAGAAATTTATATCATAAAGAACTTAGTAAATTCAGCTAATTTGCTTTCTGTTAACAAATCTTATCAAGATAACTTAAAATTTCTAAAAATTATCTTTTTTTGAATAATTTTCCACAAAATATTATCAATAAATATATAGATAATAATGGATTAAAAGAACTTAAAAATAAAAACCTAAATAATAATCCCAATAATTTTTCTTAACAATTTGGTCCGAAAAGGAATAATACTATCTCTTAACATGATAAAATTTCAGAAAACACCAAGAAAGTGTTAGACTGAATTATGATCAAATCCTTAGCGACCATTTACATAATAATCTTAATAATATGTTTCTTTTTTTTCTGTGGGATGATATTAACGTTTTTTAAATGAAGAAAGTAATCCGTCAAAAAGAGCCTTCGCTGAATGGTTTTTATAAAAAACGAAATAGATAATTGTCCTTAATAAAATCAGTGATTTAGACCATCTCAATAAATCATCCAATTCTATTTTAAAATTTTTGCTGTAAAATTAGCACAATATTACTGCCAAATAATTTTCTACGTTTTCCTTGATATAACTGTTATATTCATTAACTCAAAATATCTTGCTTGTTTCTATTTAATTAAAAACTTTTAAACGTCATCTGTTATTATATAATCAAATCTGTTTGGAAAATTTGGGCCTTTTCTTCTAACTTTTATGTTTATTTAAATAATTCTACACCATAAACAAACTTTTAAAAAATTTAAATATAGTAAATATAATTTTTCACTTTTAAAACTTTAGCTCAAATATACTTATGATTTTACTTATAAATATTACAAATATAAATAATAATTCATTCCAGAACTTCTACATAACAACCTAAATAAAAATAATTTTTCTCATTTTTTTTAATTCATGCGAATATAATTTGGATTATGATAATTGAAGGGCCGTATTCAATAACCACCTTACTGCTCGAACACGGGGAAAATTATTGTCCGCGGAGCGAATTTGTAAAATTGTTTTAATTTGCCGGTCGACAGTCAATAATTTTAGAGAATTTGATTGCGCATCTTTTTTGTGTGGCGGCCAGAATCAAAGGTTGTCTCGTTTCTTAGTAATTGAAGAAAAACGGACTTTTTCAACAAACAAAAAATCAGTATTTTTTGCGTTTAACTCGCCTGATCTTTGTCGGGAATTGATTTTTTTTTTGAAAATTTTGTGTACCGTTATTTATTATGTTCTATGAATGCTAGAGTGTTTACCAAGTTTAAAAAAACATTCCAGGGCCGTCTAGTGAATTTTCGAAAATATTTTCTTTTAAATCTGGGATGCATGTATATAAATAAGAAAGCTGTGTGAGCAAGTTTCAAATTTTATTAACTTCCAGTGAGAAAAATCTATCTTAGAGATCAAAGAACTTTTTCCAAAAAGTTTGAGATTTTTTTTCATTAGGTAAAAAAAGTTAGGGTGATGTGAAAATCATGTACGGCGTGTTAACCTCGAATCGGTACACGAACACATAGTGCAACGGGTTGACGTAAATTGACGTACGATCAAAGTCAAGGTTAGCACGTCGTACATAATTTTCACCCCACTCTCACTTTTCCCGCTGAAGACGAAAGATCTAAAACTTTTTATAAAAGCTTCTCTGATCTCGAAGCAAGATTTTTCTTACTTCGAAGTCGTCAAAATTCGAAAATTATTCACACAACTTTCTCGTTTCTATACATGCATCACAGACTTCAAAGGAAACATTTTCAAAAATTCACTAGACGACACTGACATTTTTTAAAAATTTTTAAACAATATAACAGTCGCAGGATATGTTAAAGAATGTTACACACCATTTTTAAGAGAAAATATCAATTCCCGACAAAGATCTGGCTAGTTGAACGCAAAAAAGAATTGGTTTCTTTTTCGTTGAAAAATTACATTTTACTTAAATAACTAAAGAAAATAAATTAACTTTCAATTTGTTTGTCATAAAAAAATGCGCAATAAATTTTTCTACATTCATTGATGGTCGACACTGAAATTTGAATAATTAAAAAAATTTGTACACGCTTTCTAGAATGTAAATTGTTACCAATCAGTTCCTCCGATGATGAAACTAGTGAGTTTTTGAAACGTTGGGGAAAATTACAAATAAAAACTTTTCCGAAAGAGTGATGAGCAACTTCTGTTGTTCTTTTTTATCCTACTGAATCTACTTATGTAAGTCTTAAATAAGCAGTTAGCATAGTAAGAAAAAATTTCGTCTACTACAATTACTACATTACTATAATTCTAATATTTGTACTATAGATAACAATTTCGTGATTACCTGTTTTGATATAAATGATTCCAAAATGCTTTGAGATTGCTGAACGTTTGCCTAATGGAGTTTCCCGGATTTCTTCTGCGATCATTCTTTTAACTTCTCCGCTGTACATGTTTATTTTTGCCCGTTTTTGATAGCCAGTTATTACTGAATATATTCCTCGAAGATAAAAACCCTCAAATATTGCAAGGATGTCACCATTGCACGTTGATAATACTTTTTGTTCTACGTTTGGAATAGGCAGAAGGACACTGCGCTCTCCTCTTAATTGAATCGCTTTGTTGCGAGGAAAAATGAACAGTTGAGTTACAAATCGTTGAGATATATTCGTGTTAGGAATAAGCCAAATGAGTGTAAGTTTCTTAATTGTAAGTTTTTGTCGAAGTATGTAAAAAGATGAACGAATGGCAGAAGGAGATCTGGACCTAGCATAAAAAGGAATCTCGGCAAAAGGTTTGAAAAACCCGCAGCATGATGTATGTCAGATGAATAAGAAATTTCGGAACCAGGAACATTAGGCAAAGGATTTGAAGTTTCTGAACTAAATTCTGGAACAAGAAAACGAAGCTAGTCGAGATTTTTTTTTTATTTCATTTTAGTCAACCAGAAATAATCAAAAATTTTATTAGAGATAGTAAAAATTTATTTAATAGAATTTCTTAGATGAAACTATAAAATTGGACATAATATGATAGGATATAATCGGGCTGGTTAAGAGAAATAAAAATCAGGTAGGCTCATTCAATGCCGAGTCAAAGAAGATCGTATAGGATATGATAGGATAGAACTTATTCTAATAACATTATGCAGAGACAGAAAGGTTTTCATATAATTTATCAGGCTACAACCATTAATACATTTTCTAACTGGCAATTCCTTTAGTGATTAAGTAAGAACAATATCAAAATTTCAAAGAAACTTAAGATTGTGGGGAATTCAAAACTCCAAATAGCTTATTTCTTCAATTTTAAATGAAATATTTTAAAAATTTGCTTAAAAAATGAATGTAGCTCAGAAAAGCTTGATATGGGCCCTGATTTCAATGTGAAAAGACATATATGACGATTAATTAAAATTCGAAAAATGGCTCCTTTCTACACTTTTTAATCAATTTAAAAAAACATTATAATAGATACAAGAGTGGCTCTAAAAAAACATATTAGGATATCAAAAGACCAAAATTTTGTTTCATAATTTTTAAATTATCCAGGCTCAAAGAGCCTAAAAATTGAAAGTAAAATAAAATAAAGAATATTTTTCTGATAGATTAAGGAATCTAAAGGAATCAGGTTTAATCCTGATTTATAGTCGATATCAACAATATTCGTAAATAAGATTGAGGATATTTTTTTTTTGAAGATACAAATTAAAAAATTTTGTAGATAAGTAATAATTAAATTTTTTATGTCTCTATTTATATGTGGTTATTTTTGTAAACTAATCCAATAAAGGTCTGGATTTGAGAAATCTTCTAAGACTTTGAAAAATCGTTTGAGTTAATTAACAATATTTTAAATATATCCTTAATTCACCGTGAATAATCAACCATTGGGAGCAAATTTAAAATGGTCCATCCGCAAGACAACCTTTTAAATAATTTGGATCATCTGATGGATGGAAAAATGATAACTTACAGAATGCCTAATATTTATTTAAAATTATATGTCCATTTGATAATAATTTCATTTACCAACATAATTGAGGATTGTCGCAATAAATAAGACAAACGTAGGAACAATCCTCATATTTTTAAATTAGGGGAAAAACTAGTTATTTTATTATAAAATATATTGTCGAAGAATGTAACTGATGAATATTATGGTGTTTAATACGATCGTCCAACATGTATATGTTATAATCGTTATCTCTTAGTTTGTACATGTAGTTTTCTCTTAACAGATATTTGCATTTCAACATAGTCAGCTTCCAGGAGAAAAATGAACTTACTTTATTTGTTAAAACTGACATAAAAATTTATTTAATCAACATTTTCCATTATTATTCTGAAGTATAATAGCTTACCTTTTCTAAAATTGAATAGAGCGAAGCTTAGAATTTGTGCACTTTTTCATTAGCAAGCAGAAGATTATTCTGAAATTCAAACATTTTCTGATTTTAGACAAGGAATGTTTAAAAATCGTATAAATTCTAAATTAGATAGGAATTATTTTAGTACATTTTTTTCTTGTAATTCAAATTTGCAATTCATTAGACTTATAGAAAATTATTTGCACTAAGTCGGGGATATTATTAATTGATAAAATTATCTGTTTTAAGTCAGAATTATATTTTTTTAGAAAATATACTATTATAATTTAGAAATACAGTCAATTGTAACGTGGCGTTTTTCACCCATTATATAAATATAAAATAAGTATAAAAATAATAGAGGATCTAAAATTGAACAACCCGATAGAAAACTCACTGTTTTGCGTTCAGTAGTAGTTGCCAGAATTAAATTATAGTTCATCAAAATTCTACTGAGAATTGTCAAAAAATCCAATTTGAATTTGCAAAATGTCGATTATGAATTTACTATGGATTCAAGGCTATAGTTATTTTTATTTTAAACGTCTTTGTTCATATTTCAATTCAGTTGAGAAAGCGCAGACTATGTTTTGCTCAGAACATTTACTGTATCAGTATCTTATTTTATCCATTTTGACCTGAATGAAAAAATGTTTTTTTTTTATAACGTATTTTACTTTTTTAGGTTCGTGGGTTGGATATTAAGTACGAGGGTAGTTCAATAAGTCCTTAGAATGAAGTATAAAAACAATTTTTTTTGGGTAAATTTTTTTTTATTTTTCAACATAATCTCCTTGGAGCT
>NC_046658.1:99684288-99700243 GCF_010883055.1 Belonocnema kinseyi
TATATCTAGTCGGGAGTAGTGCTGACTGAAAACAGATGATTTGGAGCGATTCGCGCGCCATATGTTGGTCATTCTAAGGACTTATTGAACTACCCTCGTACACAAAGATTATAATAATATAATAATAATAAAATAATATAGTAATACAAATATAATAATAGCGTCTTTGAGGCCAAATTCTATTTCTGCGTACTACCTTCTAGTATACCATTTAAGGGACTTCAGCATGATGAATTGTACAGAAAAAAAATATCTGATAATCTAACTTCCAAATCTGTCTAGTATTGGAAATTTGATCAGACGTGGAGATTCGTTTACTCTTACTATTGTGAAGTATTCTAATATAGGGAACGATTTCCCTACATAAGTTTCTTGTATTTCTTCACTGGTCATTTCATCAACAGCACCGCCGTATATGTTTATTTTTGCTCTCCTTTGAATGTCAGTAGTTGTCATTGTATAAAATCCGCGAAGTATTTTATTATCTTCCATTATTGCAAAGACTTCTCCATTTGACCCTGATAATACAGTTTGTTCTTCTTTTGGCATGGACAGAATACCGCAATATTGTCCTATCATTCGAATTTCCGTATCCTGAAGAAAATTCTATTTTTGAATTTCAAATCGCCGAGACAGATTCGCGTGGTGTATGAGACGAATGAACCTAAGTTCTTCAAGTTTAAGCCCAAGTGACTTTAGCAAAGAACGTCTGGAAGGTGAAGACGTGGAACTTTCACGAAGAAGATGCTCTACAGAAGGAGAAGACCTGTTTGAAAAACCTGAAAAATGGTGTCTGGCAGAAAGACGAGACTTTTTAGGAGCATCGGGTCTTTCAGGAGAAGGAGAAATTCCGGCACGAGAAACAGCAGGCCTGGGGTTTAAAATCTGTGAACTCAATTCTGCAACAAGAAACAGAGCTTTACATTATTTCCCTGCATTGGAAAGGTTTATACTGGAAAGAGTAGTCCTTATTTATATTTTCTGGAATTTTTTTCAGGATTCGCGTGCAAAAAATTAAAAATAGAATTTCTTTCAAACATGTTTTCCTCGGACATCAGTTCCCAAAGGCGACTAAGAAAAATCTCTTTCCACGAGGAAAAGTTAAGGTCTACGTCTTGTAGGCAAGCCATGGAATCTTTTTCTAAAAGACAAGGGTATCCTGGACAACCGTTCCCAAAATAATGCAGGTTAGGGCACTTTTCGACATCCCTTTCCTCATATACATATACAGACTCTAAGGTTCTGTTAATGTTGGATAATTTCTTCTGGGAAAATTGTTCCCAGGAAATCGCTCCTTACCACCAGAGAAATATAAGATGCTTTTAGGGCACTATTTGGCACTAATGGACAATATTTCCTCAGAGCAACTCTCATTTTCTGAAGGTTGAAAATGATTTCGTGGAAAGGCTTTTCTCGCGAAGAATTAATTAATCGCTCACTTAAGAATATCTTATTTCATTAGTGTTCGAAATAATTTTAAAGCTTTACTAGACACATAATTTTGACTTCAGAAAAAATTCTTCTAATAAGATAGTGAATCACAAAATAACTCATTAAATAAATTTAGAAAAAGTTACTAAAATATATTTTACATCAATGAAAAGAATTATCAGATATCGATAAGCGTAGGAATGTTACTTTTGTAGATCTCAAAAGAACCAGTTACTCTATGAGGAAAACAATAGAGTCCACTATTATTACTTCATTACCAAAATGCTAACATTTCTACTATAAGTGTCAATATGATGGTTACCTGTTTTGATATGAATGCTTCCAAAATGCTTTGAGATTGGTGAACTTTTGCCTAATGGGGTTTCCCGTATTTCTTCTCTGGTCAGTTTTTGTAATTGCATCGCTGTACATGTTTATTTTTGCTCGTTTATGATGGCCAGTTATTTCTGAATATATTCCGCGAAGATAAGAAGCCTCCACTATTGCTAGTACGTTACCGTTGGACGCAGATAATACTGTTTGTTCTACGTTTAGCATAGACAGAAGGACATTGCGATCTGCCCTTACTTGCATTGTTTTGCTTTGAGGAAAAGTGTATATTCGAATTTCAAATCGCTGAGAAGGATTCATGTTAGGAATAAGCTGAATGCATGCCAGTTCTTTCATTGTAAGTTTGTGTCCAAGTAAGTGAAAAGATGAATGAATGGTAGAAGCAGATCGGAATCTAACATTAGAAGGAAGCTCGGAAGAAGGTAACGTCGTGTTTGAAGATCCCGCAGCATGATGTATGTCAGGATAATACGAATTTCCGGAACCAGGAACATTAGGCCCAGGGTTTGAAGTCTCTGAACTAAATTTTAGAACAAGAAAACAAAGCTTATCTAGATTCGATTGATTTTATTTCATTTTAGTAAAATTAAATCTAATTCAATGATAATCTGAGGTTCAAAATGCGAGTTAATTCACACACAAGTAAAACCTGGTTAAAAAATCAAAACATGGTAAAAGCTAACATAATTTTTTAGAAGCAAAGCGTTGCCATGGAAATTCAAAATTTTGAAAAAGTCTAAGATTGCAGTAATCTAAAAACTCCAAAATATCTTATTCTTGCAGTTTTTAATTAAATACTTTTCCAATTTGCTATAAAAATAAAGGTGGCTTATGAAAGCATGCCATATTCCCTGACGTTTAAATTAAAGACAAGATGGTAGGCGCTTGGAAATTCAAAAAATAAAATTTCAAAAATTGAAACACAATGTTGATGAGAAATGATATATTTTATTAACATTATATGAAAAATATACCTAGTTTTTATGTATAGTTCCATTTTCTTTACATCGTTTTATTTTTAAAGGCAACGGTCTATGTAACCTATTAATAGAGTTGGAAGTTAAAATGTCGCAATCATAATGTAATCGTTACAGTCAAAAGTGCATAGAAAACCGTCCTTAAAAACAAATTTAAAAACAAGTTCAGTTTTAATTTATAATTTTAGTCCATTGGTGGACTTAATCTCAATTTTATATTCAACTTATGTTATTTATGATATTTAAAAAAATGTAGTCGCAATGGGCACATTTTGCGTAGGGAAACCAACGTTTAACAAAAAATATAGAGAATCTGAAATATTATGGTGTTTCCCCGAATATAAATCGTTATCCTCAAATAATAATTGATTTTAATCTCCCTTTGTCATGTCCCAACATAGTGTTATTTTAATTATCAAGTTTTATTGATCATTCCTGCTTTCTTTTTTAATCCTATAACTATCTGCATTACATAACCAGAAGAGCATCAGCTTGAGTCATTGATAAATATAGATATTGCTTAAACCAGAATACTAAGAATTTTATCATTCATATTATAGATAATTCTAAGAACAATTGAAAATGTAAATTCGGACTAATAACATTCAAGATAACTTCTGAATAAATGATACGTGTTATTTATCACGATTAGTTTTTAGTCATTTCTAGAATTAGAAACTGCTTCCTTCGAACTACTGTCTCTACCCACTTCTGGATGTTGAGCCAGTCTGAAATTGTTAGTCAAGTTGTTTTGTCTGAGTTGAAGCACTTGATACAATTTTGAAGTCGAATTTTACTGCTACCATGTATATTTGGCTATTTTTATTAACTATGACCTTGCTTTTAGAAAGCTTTTAAAGCGTTACAAATTTGTAAATTATTTAGATCAACTGATTGTCGAAAAAATTATAACTTCTATGAAGCTAAAAAATTCCATTAAAAGTAGATATTCATTTTATTATAATTATATTTACCAACATAATTAAAGATAACCGCAACGGATAAGACGAAAGTATAAAATTCAAACATTTTCGGATTTTGCACAAGGAATTTTTTTAAATCTTACGAATTCTAAATTACATCAGGGCTTGTTTTTGCAAACATTCTTCTTATAACGCAAAATAATAATTCTTTATGAGAAATATTTTAAATTTTTTTTCCGGTCGAAACTCAGAATTATTATACTTTCCGAGAATTGTCTGCACCAAGTCGGGGTATAAAATATAATATACGGGTTATCTATCTTCAAAGGCACAACGGGATACATTTTTACATTCTCATCATTTATGGTTGAGAAAGTATTAGAATCGTGCGCCCTGGGCGCGCTGAAACTTGCGAGCGAAGCGAGCCGCGCGCGATGAGAATATGCCCGCGAGGTGGGCAGATTTTTCCTTTGAGTATTCCCGATACTTCGGCGTGGGAAATTAGAGAGTCACAAACATGGTATAATCTGACTTCCAAATCTGTCGAGTATTGGAAATCTGATTAGACGTGGAGGAGCCTCGATTATCCTCAGTATAAGAAAATTCTTTGAGATAGGACAATTGATGTCCGCTGGAGTTTCCTGGATTTATTCTGCGGGCATTTCTTTCAACGCTTTGCAGTGCATGTTTATTTTTGACCTTTGTACATTATCGTCCTAATGATAAAGTATTGGTTTTATCTGAATTGTTTTTATTGACCTTCACTATTGCAAAGACTTCACTATTGGGAACAGATGATACAGATTGTTCTTCGATTGGCATATGAATGAGGAACACCAGACCGGCGGTCTGAAATCTGTGAACTTGACTCTGAAACAAAAATAAGAGCTTTATCTTATTTTCGTACAGTAGATATTCGTAAATTTTTAATTGTTTTCCTTATTCATTCTATTTGAAAACCATTTTCGTGATTCTGGTGCGAAAATTAAAATAAGGAATATTTATGGTATAAATCCCCGCAGGCAGTTTGCGATTTCGTCAAATTATCATGGGATAAACTGTGCAACAGCGTGTAATGTACGTAACTTTCTTCATTTTTAGGGGTTTGCAGCACCTGAAACACTTGTGGTTTCAGTCGCGTGACCGAGCATCCGATCGGATAAGAAAGAATCAAATATGATAAGATATTAAATATTATTAAGAAAATAGTATCGATCAATCTTCCAAGCAAAACATAAATATAAGTTAGTTAGACATTTAAGTTACTGCGTAAATTAAATACAATACAAAAGATTTTTTGTAAGCTCATGTCCAGGTTTCTGGGATTTTCTGAAGAAGGAAGTGTTTTTCTGGAAAGACTTGTCCCGGGAAAATCTGACCGATGGTATCTCGAAATATGGCATGTTTTTGGAACTGGAAAGTGATTCCTTCGAAAGATTTTTTTATTGAACAACTTTCTAATTATGCCTAGAAGCATCTTATGTTTTGCTGAAAGTGGCAAGTGATTTTCTAGGAAGGCTTGTCCCAAGAAAAACTAAACTATATTGAAAGTGATTTCTCAGGGAGAATTAACCGCTAAAACCTGTCCAAAGGTGCCGTAAAGTATTTTGTGGTTTTTAAAAAGTGAAAATTGATTCCTTGGCAAAGCTTGACTTGGAATTACCTGTTTAGGAGTGCTTTAAAGCATCATGTCGTTTTCCCAGAGTAGAAAGTAATCTATACAGAGGGCTGAACCCGAGAAGACCTTTCCATTTATGCCTCAAATCATATAGTGTTTTTGTGGAAGTGAGACTTAACATTCTGAAAAAAAAACTTTTCCTGAAAAGAGATTTCCAATATTGCTTCGCATCAAAACTCCTATTTTTATAATTGCGTACATTGATTTCCCGGAAAGACCTATTCCAGGAAAAATGGGTCCAGTGGAAAAAAAATTATAAGAAATTCAATTGCGGTAACTGATTTCCTTGGCACATTGTCCTGGGATTATTTGTACAATAATCCCTCCAAGTATCTAATGATTTTATATAAAGTCCAGAGTGATTTACGCGGAACATTCTTCAAAATAAAACATTTCTACTGATGCAAAAGACAGAAAAGTTTTAATTAGTAGCAGATTAGCTGACAAATTTTTAGAGCTTTTCTATCTTATTAAAATTGAAATTATGTGAAAGCTGATCTAGCTGTTTTTAAATTTCTTGTATATTCCTTTATAGGAATTGAATCCACTGATGTGTCCCCTAAGGGTTTACATTTTTCTTGCACTTTCTTCCTCATTTCTTTACACCGCCCCCCTCACACACTTACTTGGTGATGGGAGGGGGACCTGCAGTTTAAGGGGGAGTGGTGGAGTGGGTCCAAATCCTACACTTTAGTCTCCACGACAATCGTCCAACTAATATTACTTTATAGTACTTTAAGTATAGATATTTAAAAGAAAACATGAATGCAAATACGAAACTGAAATGGATAGAAATCATTCAAATTCTTAGTAAAACTTGTTGTTATTTTCATTATTTCATTTTTCTTTTTAAGGAATTCTTATTAACTTAGGGATTCAAATTATGAATGATAATTTGACTTCATTATCAATGTTTTTTTATTGAAATTCAAAATTAAATTACAAGTTTAAGCGGGCCTGGGGCGAGCGTTTGTTGGCTTTCAAGCTCGGTTTTCATTGTCTTATTTTTATTATTTAAGAAAAGAGCGCATCCCATAAATAAATATTTTTTTTATATAAACAGTTTACTGCAGCTAGTTTCGCTCTTCATCAGTTTAATTGTTTTATTATCAAAGGTATTTTTATGATTTACACATGTTTATTTTTGACCGTTTTTAAGTACCCAATGCTAATATTACTGTATACATTCCAAGAAGTGGTATATTACTCTGCACTACCCTCTATCAGGTTATGTATTAGAATGAATACTCAATCCCTAATGGTCTACGCGTATCGTGCTGCGCGTTTGTTGATAAATAAGAATATTTATCAGATGTTTAGCCAATCATTTCTGCAGCTTTAATGCACACAAACTCGTAATTCGTGATTAAACACAAGACAGTATATATTCAAAGAAATTGTCTTCGGTAAGCCATTGACATGTACGAGGAACTTTTGTGTTTTTGTCGGTCCCGAAGCAAAAGAAGAAACTTTTTGGACATTAGGTCTAGCACTTCAAATTTAAATGAAAGTGTAGGAACTATTATAATAAGAAATGCCGCCAGTGTTTTTCAAAGTGTTACCAAAATGTTTCCTACTAAATATAATTAAATTTAATATAAATGTTCGATTATAAATAAGCAGTGCTGGTTATAGTTGTATTATGTATTCAAAGTCGTAATGTTACCTGGAAAAATGTCTGCAGACCGAGGAACAAGCCATAATACCAATTGCATGAGACAACATTTTATTTTTTAATAAAGCAGAAAAAATATTTTTCATGATCTGTTTATTTGGACATTGATTTCAATTTGAAAATGCTATTTAATTAAATAATAATATCTCTGCATAGCACAAAAATTCTGTCCTAATTTAGATAAATCATAATTAAAAGACATTTTTTAAATTAGGGGTAAAACTTTTTAGTGAAAAATGAGATTGGTGGTGTTTTTCTTTTTTTAATGGGAAAGAAAACCAAATATAAGGGGACGGAGCCTCATTCATCTGTAAAAGCTGTTCCGCTATTGGAAGTATTTCACCATTGAACGCTGACAATAAAGTTTGTATTTCAGTTGGTATCGGAATAAGAACATTGCGGTCTCCTCTTACATACATTGGTTCATTGCGAGGAAAAGCGTATCTTTGAATTTTAAATCGTCTAGATGGATTCGTGTTCGGATAAACCTAATAAATCTAAGTTTTTCAAGTTTATATTCAAGTATGTATAAAGGAGAATTACTAGCAATTGGGGATCTGGACCTCTCACGAAGAAAAGCGTTTGCAGGAGGAGACCTGTTCGATGAATCCGCAAAATTTTCTTTGATAAGGAATCGGAAATTCTGGAACCATAAACATCAGGCGTTAATATATTAAGGACAGAGACGCGTGAGGCACCAAGAAAATTATTTTTGGTTATTTCGATCTAACTAAATGAAAATGCTAATTTACGGAAATTAAAATCAACCTATACTTATTTAGACTATTCGAGATTCTAATAACTTACCTTCATTAAAATCTTATTCAACCATAATCCAAGTTCTAACCCGCAAATCCATTTGCATACATAATTTTGTAAATAGAAAAAATATGTAAAACATTTTGAAGACTTGCATTAGATATAGGCTTCGGAATACTTTAACGCTGTCACTCTCGGAACGCTTGGTCTCGACGACTTTGGAGGTATAGATCATCCGACTCGTTCTTTTCTACAACACAAGAATATTTGGGAAAATCACTTAACTTCACAATAAGCAACAAACTAAATTACACTTTACACTGGGATAGGATCACTCAATTGAACTGAGTACACTGTTTGAGATAGCTTTCAATATAAAAAGGTTTTGGGAACTGTTAAAGAGTGACAGTATAAGGAGCGCATCATAAATCGGGAGCATGAAAGACTAACTATCGTTAAACATCATTTTTGTTTCAAAATGATGACACTTATCGCTGGTAAATAAAAAAATGTGTATTTTTCGTTACTGAGAATAAAGCACTTCACACTAGTTAAAAAGTCGACATATTTACTACGATCTTAATCATAGTTTACAAGTTGTGAAGCAAGAATTTTCCTCCTGGCATTTTATTAATAAAAAAATTTTCAAATCAGAATTTAAAATATACTTTCACACTAGGATTGATTCTTAAGTAATAATATTTACACTTAATTTTTTGCTGAAATAAATAAGAGAAGCACATTGTTAATCATAAAAATCTTCTTAATGATTCAGCCTGAAGCTGAATTCTATTCCTATTTTTCATTTTGTTGAAAAACAAACGATGGTTTTTGTGTCAAGTACTTTATTTTCATTCATGAAAAGTACGTTATAACTCGTCCTCGACAATCCTCATTATTTTAAAAATAATGATGAAGTAAGCGAAAAGTCTTTTCAAATCTGTTGTCCTGATTTATAGATAAAATTTTTTCATACTTCTCCATTTTACTATTGCTGCTTAGGACGTAGCAGACGAAAGTTTCGATTCCATCATAGAATAAGCTTTTGCCAAATAGCATGTAAACTTCAACAGCAGAAAATTTTACATGGCAAAAAGCTTAACTTTAGTTTTTGCTGTGAGTCTCTGTCTCTTAGAAATAGCTTTGAAGTATAATTTTATTGATAGAACCTTTTTTATTAAAAAACTTTATAAAAATATTTTTTAGGGTCCGGGGGTCAGACTGTGTTCATGATATGTTTTTGGGTTCGCAAGTCAGGGTTTTGACATAGACTTAAAAAGCACCATGAAGCTTTTTTTTCAGGTCCTGGATTTTTTGTCCCTGGATCACGGCCCCGATTACGGTCCCTGGATAAACTGATTTTTGTTTAACATACGACTAAAGTCAGAACGTTGCAGCGTGTAATAGCTTAGATTACAAGGTGTTTTTAAGGTTATTTCGAAACCATGACATGCTGGGGGCTTTTGGACCCTTGATTCGAATTCAACGACCCCAAAAGCATATAATGAACATGGTCTGACCTCTGGATATATTTGGCATTAATAATATTTTTGGTCCATACAAATTTAAACTGATAATCATTTTAGAACGAAAATGCAAGATCGTATGCGTAACAAAATCAGCATTGGCCGTTTCTCTCAGTCGAAGAGCAGTCCTTTTTTTGGCGTCTAAATACTAAACATAAAAACTTAAACTATTTTCAAGGAAGACAAAGCTTCTGATTGGGAAATTTTCTAACAGTAACTTTCTTCACCTGCTTCTGAATATGATTCTTGGGATGGTCCTCAAAAAGGGATACAATTTCTCGCCATTGTGGAAACCATAAAGATAAAAAATCTTGAAATTTTCAAATCACTGGTATTTATTGTTTTTTGTTCAGTAGGTGCAGCAGACTTAAGCATCTTCAATGCTTTGGGATCAACACGATTGCTCTTCCAATCACCCACAGTGACTACGTCAACTCCATATTATTCCGCAATCTTCTGCAACGACTAACCCTTGTCCATACGTTCTAAGGCCGTAAACGTTTTGCAAAGAGGGACAAAAACTTTCCTCCGTTTTGAAGCAGACATTACAATATTTATCATTTATTCTTTCTTAAATTAAATTTGAAATGAGAAGGTATGAAACATAATTGGATGTTCAAAAGACATTTTAAAGATTGCGTTTTATGATTAAAGCTTTTGGTAGAAAGTAATGTAGACATTTTTTAGAACGATTCTATTTGATTAAAATGATGAAATTACAGTAAAATAAATACTTACCAATCATAATTTCGGTTATTAAGTTCTAATCTCTTTCTGTTTTCATTAGTGAATTTCGAGATTGAGGAAAAATCGGATATCAACTTTTATTAGATTATACAATATACATGATTTTAAGCAAAAAAGTTCAGGTATATTCTAAAGCTTATTCAATTTAAATTCTTATTAACCTCTCTTAAAAACATGATTTCTTGAACGAACCTATGTAAATATATACTTAAGTTTTTTGTTTTACGTCTTATTTGACTCTCGAAGATTAACCATGCTGTATCTTGATTCAAGAGCGATACACACTGTTTTTGGCGTAAAGAGTATTTAGATTATGAACCAATCAGAGGAGATATTCAGAAGGATCTGCTCTATTTAGTTAATACAAGTTTGTATGTATGCATAATTCACAAAGCTCGGATAATACGGACTACTCTTGCGCTACAGTTTGGATAAGACGGGTCAACTATTTTTGCTTCTACCTCGGACAAGTAAGTACACGGATAAAGATGTTGCGGACAAGCTACGTTTTACTGTAATTTCAAACATTATTCATAAAAATGACACCAGCTCTCAGTAGGATAGCAAAAAATCATATTTAAAACCCAGAGGACCCCCCCCCCCCCTACGATTGGGCTGGAAGGGCCCTTACGTCTACCACGAATCGGCAGAATATTTTGGTTATGTGACGCTCATTGGCTGCCCCGGTCTTGACTTGATGCGCTTCGTGCAAATAACTTTATCAATTTTGCAGGTGCTAAAAAGCATGGACGGTTTCAGCTTTTGTCAGAAAAACACCAGCAGCATAACGGATGGTACAGTGCATGTTATGCTAAAATACTCAATTTGACTCCAAAAAGTCTTCCCGTTCTTCGGGCCTCCTTTTTCAACTGGTCTAGTACTGATACCAAGGAGAGCGTACAAGGACCGTGGTGGGGGGTTGCCTGAACTGCGCAACTTAAGGGATCATTCCAGTAATAATCCCCGAAAAACTCGCTATTTTTGTGAATTTACTATAAGATTATTGACAAATATATTCAGACAGGATTTGTTAGGCATAAAAAATCACAAAAATAGCGGTATTCTTTGAGGGCAGTTTTTAAAAAAACCTCTTAAATAACCGCGCATGGGGACTTGAAACTAGTGAGATTAAAAATGAGCGATATTTAGATTTATGGAAACTTCACGGTACTTTAATACACCCTCTTTTCAAACGCTACGTAATACTAGTAAAGTAATTTTTTTTTGACAAATTACTTTGGTGAAAACAGTTTTTTTGTGTGAATTAACATAGAAAACCATGTTTTTTTCATCTTGAGATATCAGTAGAGTGACGAATTTGCCCCACGATTTTTCAATTTCATAATTTTTTATCACTTTCGTTTTCTCTTTTTTTTACAAATTAAGGTATCATTATCAATCAAAATAGCCTGAAAAATTTTATAGCTAAACGTTTTTCAATTCTAACGAAGTGTACAGCAATAATAATAATTCACGTTTTTCTGGTTTCGAAAAGCTGATTTGAAAAAAGTGACAGCAATGCCCTATTTTCCCCAATCTATCAGCACTAATTTCAACAATTATATCATTTTTCCCTGTCATTTATGCTCAATCTCAACTTACTTTTGAATTATTTAGTTGCATTCAATTCTGTTATTAGTCATTGTTTTCACGTTCTTGATATTAAAGCTGATTCAAAAGACACAGATCTGCAAAAAAAGAATAGCATATGCAAATATTAGACTTTAGAGCCTAAATTGCATTTCAAACAGGAAAAATATAATGATTTTGGACATAAACACATGAATTACTTTGCAGAAAAATAGAAGATAAACTTTACATCGATTTCCGACGAAAAATTCTCTGCATCAAAAATTAACATCTTTAATCCAACTGGCCTAAATTTTTAGATAATATAATAAATTAGTAGTTTTCCACGAAACTTAGAGCTAGGGTTTTTGCGATTCACATAAAAATAACAAATATTTTTTTATCTGAAATAGGCAATCAGAAAGTTCTGAGCCCCATGGAAATCTATCAATTAATTCAGTTTTAAAAACATTTTATTCATCCGGATCGAAAACTTCAAGTTTTAAAAATTTCAGTTTAAATATGTAATTAGAAACTCGAAAATATCCCTAGTTTTGAGGTTTATAAAAATCAGCTATTTCCTTTCAATTTTTAAACAACTCGGGCCATTTGAGACGAAAATATCAGCGTTTGTATTTGGCTAACAATTTTTTATCAGAAATTTAGAAAAAAACATGTTAGTAATGCACCTCATTATTATCGGTCAGTTTATTAAGTATTAATTTTTGGGCAGTTAAATCAAAATTCAGGAATGAAAAAAAATTAACAGTAATGAGCCTCATCGCAGTTTTTTACAAAGTCAAGAAAGTTGTGTTAGTCGGGTTAAAACTATTAAATTTTTTTATATCTCAAGTTTATAATTGGTAATACAGTCAAATAGGCTGAGAGTTTTTTCTGTTGCTTTTATTACTTTCTAAATTCCAAAAATGAGTTTTTTACTTTAAACTATTTTATTAATATGTTAGTTCAGTTCAAGCAGGGTACATTTCTTATTTTAAATATTAGCCTGATGGTAAAACAAGAATTTTTTATTTTCATCGTTTTTATTGAACTGGAAGGAGCAATTGTTGGTATTTAAGATGTCTCGGAATTAAAGAAGGAACTATCTTCAGTTCTAAAAGATCGATTTTTATTTTTATTGACTAAAAGCTTTTTTTTTTAATTTACACATTTTTTATCAGATAACGAGAATGACTTTTTTCTTATTTTTAACTTTTTTATGAATCGAAGAAAGACCATTTTTATTTCTAACTCTTTTATTTAATTCTAGCAAAGGAAAATTTGGTTCAGCCTATAACAAAAAATGCCAATTTTTCTATTACGTATTTTAGCTTCTTGCTTTGGTGGGTTTTATTTTATATTTATTTTAAAAATACATGGCACAAACAATCCTTTAGACTAGTAACAGGGCTAAAAAATTCTCTTAAACTAAGTAATCATCAAGCGAACATGTGTAAATTTAACTACATTGTTTTAATAAAAACTTATCAATTATTGCGATAATTTTAATAATTGATGAAGAACATGGTAAGATTTCGATTTTTATCTTATTAAAACTTTCGATTTATAAGATTATAAATCCTATATGGCAAGAGCGACGGCTTATTTCATTCTCAATATATAACGGCTCACTTTGTTGAGTTGAATAGTTTCTAAGACTAAAAGGTGGCATTTTTAGCAAAATTGGAAAATTATTGAAGGCGAGGAATTAAAAAAAATATATATCCGCGAATGTTTGCCTGTCCTTCCATTACGATGCCTCAAAACAATGTCAAGAAGATACATAATCAGCAACAAAATATCGATAAACTTTATCTCAAGTGCATGCTAGATGCTTAAAAAAACAATTTTGACCATTTTCAATGAGGTTTTTGTAGTTTTTTTTGTACTAGGTGGTCAGGCGATAGATGTAAATGAAGGTTTGGTTCTAATAATTAGTTGAAGTATTAATATTGCTGTCGCTGTTATTTAAAAAATTTGCATGTACGTAATCTAACTTTAGATTCTGCTGAGTATTGGAAATCTAATAAGATGTGGAGAAGAGTCGTTTACCTTTACTATACTGAAATACTTTGAGATTAAGAAATGGTTACTTAATGGCGTTTCGTGGATTTCAGATGTCGTCATTACTTCAACAGCTCTGCTGTGGACGTTTATTTTCGACCGCTTTTGAACATCATTTCTTACTGTATACATACCACGAAGTATTCTATTACCCTCCACTATTGCAAAAACGTCACCAGTGGAAGTAGATAATACAGTTTGTTCTTTGGTTGGCATAGGCAAAAGAACGCGATGTACGGCTCTAATTCGTATTGGTGTATCTTGAGGAAATGTGTATCTTTAAATTTCAAATCGTCGAGACGGATTTATGTTAGGGATAAGCCGAATAAATCTGAGTTCTTCAGGTTTATATACAATTATTTTTAAAGAAGAATTTATAATAGAAGGACCTGCAATATGTTGCTTGTTACGAGAACAAGGAATTTCGACAGTAGGAACAGCAAGTCGAGGGTTTGAAATCTGTGAACTCGAGTCTGAAACAAAAAACAGAGCTTTGTGTTATTTCCTTACAGTAGACAATCGTAAGTTCGTCAGCGTGGTCTTTTTGACTTATTCTGGAGATCGTTTTCACGATTCCGGAATAAAAAGTAAAAAATAGAATGTCCTCAAAATTTGAACCACGGGAGAAGAACCCCTCATGGCGGCTGCGCCCCTCTACCCCGCCTGGGTTTCGGGTGCAGCCCAAAGGAGCGCGAGCTACCTGGAATCCTTCTCCTTTCAGTGGGACTCTTACCCCTCACACCTGTCTCGGCGCGCTTTGTCGCCGGGATTGCCGGAGCGCATGACCCTAATGACCCTAAATCACCTCCGAATACCGTTCCAACTTATTCACTTAAAATTTAAAAATAACTGATGCAAACTATTTGGAAGTCATTTTTTGGGATTCTATGGGCTTTCGCGAATCCAGGGGTATGTCATTTCTCATAGACAGACAAAAATTAAATATCAACATTCCCTCATTCAATCGTGAAAATATGTAGATTCGGAGAATTTCTATTTTTAGTCAGAAATTTGGATTTAACATTATAAATAACGTATTCATGAATAAATACCTTCAAATCTAAAGAAATCGTTAAAAAGATCAAGTTTTCTAGAATTTTCTATTGTTTAATACTGTCTGCATATCGACAATAACCTTATCCAGATTTCTGTCGGAAAATAGAAATACTCAGATTCTACATATTTTCACGATTGAGTGAAGGAATGCTGATATTTAATTTTTGTCTGTTAATGAGAAATAACATACCTCTGGACTCGTAAAGGCCCATAGATTCCAAAAAAATAACTTCCAAATAGTCTGCATCAGTTATTTAAAAATTTTAAGGGAATAGGTTGGAACGGTAATAGGAGGTGATTCACGGTCATTAGCGACAATATACTTTGCGCTTCGGCAATCCCGGCGACTATTGCGCCAAGACAGGTGTGTGGCGTAAAAGTCCCACTGGAAGAGGAAGGATCACAGGTAGTTCGCGCTCCTTTGGTCATCGCCCTCGGTTTCACACTGGACCCTGCCGCCCTCGGGTATGTATGTTGCCAGGATGCAACTTCTATATCTTCAAATGCGTTCACTGATTTTCTAGAAATACTTTCCCGGGAAAATTTGGTCAGAGTATTATGAAACTATAAACAAGTTTTTTTCTTGCGTTAAGTAATTTCCCTTGATTCTTTGTCCCGGGAAGACCTGTCCTGTCGTACTTGAACGTATGGCAGAAATCTTTAAATTTAGAAACTGATGCCCCAGAAAAACTGATTGAATATTACCAGAGCCTAAGAATCTGTCATATATGAATGGGGTCCGAAAGTGTAAATAACAAATTGTTGCCAAACGGATTTCAAGGGGAAAACTTTTCCCTTGGGAATTACATTTTGTTCGAGAACTTGTCCTGGGAAGACTTATATAGTGTAAAGTGTTACGCTCTCCATGTAATTTATATGGACTACTTCTTATTTGAATAAATAGCTAAATAGGATGATTATGTGTATTTAATTATTTAAAAATCTTGATCTCAAAGAACTTAAAAATTTCAGAATTCCTTAAATTTTCCAACAATTTTGTTTAAAGATTGCACTTCTCATTTTATAATGCAACAAAAATTACATATAGTAGATTTGATGCTTTCACCATAATTAATTATAATAAAAAAGCTGTTTCATGTTTCACAAAATCACAAATCTTGCCGACGTTTCGTGAACATTGCAGTTTACTTCTTCAGGACTAACCTCATACTAATGTTTCAGGTTAAGTTGCTCTTATA
>NC_046658.1:99700343-99703200 GCF_010883055.1 Belonocnema kinseyi
CTGAAATGAAACCGAACGGCCCATGACAAAGTCACCGAACGCGTCCTCGGGTTGCGGATAGAGGGTCCCTGTACCAAGTGTTTTTGTGGAATATGGTTACAAAAATAAATAGACAGTCGCGTACAATTGTCCAGGGGTGGACCCGAAGGATCTGACCCCCAAACGGAGGTGTGAAAACCGTGCCGACAGCTGAATGACACCTACGTTAGGTGCCTAGAACGGTGACTCTGGGATACCGGGCGACCTCTCAGAGTACGCAGCCTTATCCTTGCATGCGGGACTCTACAAGGATGGACGAACCCCTTTTCCTAGCTTCTCGTGGAACCAAAAATGACAACACCACACATAGTTGTAGTAAGTGCGGTTCAGAACAACAGAACGCGCAGGGTTCCCGACAATGGGTCGGCCAACAATGCCGACCAATCTAGATCTGGGGGAGCCAATGAAAATGGATTCAATACGATGGATCGGCGGGATCTCGCGACCTTTGGGTGGACGGAGCGACTGAATCACGACTTGCTAGAGTGCTACGATGCCAGTGTGGCCCCTGAACGGGGTCACATGGCACGGCTGCATGCTCTGTGGTGCGAGAAACACCCGGAGCTATCGCACTTTTTGCAGCAACGTCTGCGAAACCATGCTGAACTAATCCCAAAAGGGGCTACTCTACCGCAGCTAGAACAAGCCGGCTACAGAGAAAGAGAGGCGACACTAGAACCAACCGCGGGCAGGCATCCAATAGAGGAAGAGCGATACTTTATGAACCGGAGAAACATCAACACCAAGGTTTCTCACAAACCTAAAGATCTGGCTGAAATGGATGAGGAGCTTGGTGGATATTTTTCTGGAGAATCCGACCTCTGGGCTATCAATTATTGTGTGTATACTGCAGCGAGAGCTTTGGCCGATGCAAACCGTAAAACAAAACAAACGGTTGATCATAAGATCAAAAGACGAATGTATCAACTTGCCATAAAGACAGGCTGCGCAAGAGAGTACGTGCCCCGAATTCAGTGTGTGATTGACATCACAGAGAAAATCAACAGTTTCTCTCTGACCCATCTCGACTCATCCAAGACCCTCCAGTTACTGTTGAACACCCACCCAAACCAGAGGAGGTCGAAGTATTTTGGAGAGACGCCTACGAAGTGCAGCATAGACTAGACGAAGATTCAGAAAATATAAATAGCTTTAAGGAGCTATGTGATGCTCTCATAACACCTGATAAAGAATGCCCATCCGTCATTACCGAGGAGGTGAACAAAGTATTAATAGGGATGAAGAACTATTCCGCACCGGGACCAGATTGTATCAAAACCTTCTGGTGGAAGAAGTTTTCTTCAACCCATCAGCATTTGGCCCGTATTTTCACCTTATATTTAAAGTCGAAAGAGCCGTGTCCGGAGTGCTTTGTGGAAGGGCGCACAATATTCCTGCCGGAAATAGGCAACTTAGCTGACCCGAAAAATTACAGGCTAATAACTTGCCTGAACACTCTTTATAAGATATGTTTAGCTATCCTAAATGATAGGATTGCTCGGGGAATTGAACCTGTGTAGCAAGAAATGTATGAACAACGAGGCTCAAAGAAAAGCGTAGCGGGATGTCGGGAGTACCTGATCATCGATAGATGTGCCTGCAAAGATGCAGCATTCTACCAGCGTGACCTATCGATGGCGTGGATTGATCATCGGAAAGCTTTCGATTCGACCTCCCATAGACTTATCATCTGTCTTTTGGTGTCTTTCAGGGTGACACCATGAGCCCACTCCTCTTTTGCCTAACATTATTGCCACTATCTATAGCAATTCGCTATTCCAACGGGTACGTTGCGGCAAACTTGCAGATCGAAAGTACAAAGTCAATCATGTATTTTAAGTGGACGATCTGAAGATCTATGCTGAAAATAAAGAGCAACTACATCTAGCTCTATGGATTGTCGAACGATATACTAAGGAAATTGAAATGAAATTTTGGTTATACAAATGCGCCACGGTTTACTTGAAGCAAGGAAAACTGAATGGCATCCCTGAAGATCCTGAGCTCGTTGATAAAAGCGCTATACGACACCTTTGCGCTGGAGAGACTTTTACATACCTGTGCGTGCCACAGAGCCGCACTCAGGATGTGACATTCATAAAGGATACTCTCCGAAGCAGATACAAACGTCTCATCCGGCAGATTTTGTCTTCTGAACTGTCGGCGAGGAACAAAGTATCTGCAACGAACATGCTTGCCGTTGCGGTAGTACTCTATTCATTTGGAATAGTTCCATGGACGAAGAGCGAGCTCAGATCCCTTGATGTCGGGACAAGAAAGGTTATGTACATGAACAAAAGCATGTATCTTAAGTCTTACGTTCCGCCACTGTACATCTCACGCCGTCCAGGTGGTCGCGGAATATTGAGTATTGAATGTCTTCACAACAGGGTTACTCTGGGTACAGCACATAAAGCTGCAAATGGAAGAGACCCTCTTCTTAAAATGTACAGGAATCAGGAAGAAGTGGGTAAAGGAGCGCTTTTCTACAAAGCAGCGGAGGAGGCTGCTGAAACACTCGGACTTGACTAATCGTCCTTATCATCGGCGCTCTTGGAGGTGCCAAGCTTTCACTCGCTAATGACCTAAGAAGCATCTCTGCGTTTCAACAATATGCTAAAACACTTGCGGTAAAAATGCAGAGGGCGGAAGTCCTTGGGTCGCTCCGTGTTCTTAGGGTGCACGAGGCTTTTTCTGGATCGTCGTATTGATTCCGTTATAGACTGTAACCACCTATCTCACGGTCGTGAGACGTGGTTGTGGCTGAAATTTTACCGCGATTTCGCTGGGAGCGGGTGCAATTTTCCAGATTAGCACC
>NC_046658.1:99703300-99714408 GCF_010883055.1 Belonocnema kinseyi
CACTTTTTTGATTTTTTGGAATAATTTTTCGGGGTAGGAAATAATGTGATATGAACGTATGGGGACCTGTAGAGAATTATCCAACGAAGAATTTTATGTATCAGGCATAGGAGTTTGACACCCCGGCAGTACCTGAAAACTAGCCTTAAAACAAAAAATGTCAATTCTTCATGAAATCGACCTTTTGAACACTCTATTATTGTCTTTTCTACCTAAAATTAATCATATTGGTGTGGTGAAATATTAATTATTATTGATTAATTAATCTTTAATTATTTAAACAAATAGAATTTGTTTAAATTTTCTTTTCGAAAATTCGTCCCCCCCCCCTAAAAATTATTACTATTGGACTAGTGGAACACTGATTAACATTAGTTTATTAATTTTGAATTGTTTAAACAAATGGAATTTGGTTAAATGTTTTTTCAGTAAAAATTATTAATATTTCTTCAGTGGAATATTTATAAAGATATTTCTAATAACTTCATTTTTATTTTTTTAAATACAAATTATTACTTAAATATAACTGATAAATTGATTATTAAACAGTAATTAGTTATTACTGATGAATATTCCACTACATTCACAGTAATAGTTTTTATTCAGAAAAATTCGAAAAGAAATTATTCAAACAATTTTAGTTTGTTTAAATAATTGAAAATTAATTATCTAATTACAAATTAATAAAGCAATATTATTAAATATGCCACTAGACTAATAGTAATGATTTAAGGGTGGGGGTGATTTTCGAGAAAAAAAATTTAAACAAATTTTATTCGTTTAAATAATTAATAATTAACTAATCAGTTATAATAAATATGCGACTAGAACAATAGTAATAACTTAAATTTTTTAAAAACGAGAATACAATCTTCAAAAGGTCGTTTTCATGAAGAATTTACAGTTTTTGTTTTAAGGGTAGTTTTCAGGTACTCGTGAGGTTGTTAGAGGTGCCAACCCCATATGTCTGATACATAAAATTCTTCTTTGGATAATTCTCAACATTACCCAAACTTTCCCATCACATTTTTTGAAACCCTAAGAAATTATTCCAAAATCTTAAAAGAATGATTTTACCCCGTGCATTTTACATGGGAAACTTCAACCGAAAACCGGCACCTGTTAAAATAGAAAAATAAAAAGAATAAATATTAGGAAATTTCTTTTTTCGCATTTAGAATTAAATTGGAGGGATCGTTGCCCTCAAATGAAAAAAAAAAAAGGGTTTTTGAGCCACCCTAATATATATATACTTTCTTCGATACTTGTGATTGACCAGAGTAACCAAACTTGGAGACTGGTCGCACCTGATTGGCCTATAAAGTCTTTCTTTCTAACCGCGGAGAACGGAAAACCAAGTCGGGTTGTCAATATATACATTGTCCCTGTTGTTGTTAGCAGTGTGTTTTTAGACTTGGATTGTTCTTTTGTCTTCCCCGGGACATAAATTGTGTGTGTTAGCTATAACGGTTGTTTTTTCAAATAAAATGTTATATCTTGTTTCGGTATGATACTTAGCTATTGCGGATTGCGTAAAATGATTGAGCCTGACATCACTCTCATGTTCCTTTATACTTAAGTTCAAATTGTATCTTGACTGCGAAATATTCAGATTTTTTGCGACTCTCACCATGCTTTCAGCAATGAAATGATTTTAGCCTTATCTGAAAGATATAATTTGGCAGTAGCTCCCTATAAATTCCCATAAGAAGAAATCGTCAGAAATTTGGAATCCATAATATGTATCTTTTCACCCAAAAATACCCCAAAAATATATCATATTGTTATCAGCAGGAAAAGGCAACACAATAGTAATAATGAATAAAGAAGATTTTAGCAAAAGACTCGTGCACCACCTACATGACGATACATACAAGGAAACTTAAAAATTACCACAGAAATACAATAGTGAGCCAAATCCAAAACACTTCGGAAAGTCTCTAAACTTCACAGCAAAAGAATATCTAAATGAACACATATTAATCCCATCTCTACAAGACTTTACAGACGCCAAAAGAATAATCTTCCACTCAGACTGATCGTTAGCGCAATAAACTCATCAACTTCCAACATAGCCAGGTTCCTTAGAAAAGCATTAAATCCTATCATTCAAAAGTTTATCACTCACTTTCGAAACTCTTCTATATTTATAAAAAGGTCACAACAGATTCACATTCAATCCTAATACGTCCTTGTGAGTAATAGCCAACGCCTTTACGGAACATCTAGAAATAAAAATCGTCAACCAATCCAAGCTTAAACTGGAATTTTTGTGGCGATACGTTGACACTTTTGTCACCTGGAGACATGAATTAGATAAACTACAGGAGTTTTCCGATTTTATCAATTAATTACACCCTGATATCAAGTTAACCAGGGAAATTGAACAAAATGGAAAATTGTCCTTCTTGGACGGTATAACTTACAAAAGATCTGATAACACATTAGGATATAAAGTTTACAAGAAAAACCATTCTTTAGAACAGATTCCTACATGCCTCCTCCGACTGCTAACCATCTCAAAAACAATCGCGCTTTAACTCCCTCGTCTCTAAAACTGTCTCCATAACAGACGAAGACGATTTACAAAAAGAATGACAAAGCTTTAAAATAATCATAATAAAGAAAGATTACAAAAACAAAAAATTAAGAGAGAAAAACTACCACCATTTTGTACTATGTCCAAGTTGTCACAGAACAAATATGAAGAAGTCTTAATAAACATAAAATTACAACCATATTTAAACCACCTGCGAAAATTAGACAACCTCTAAACAACCATAAAAAGAAAAAGGCACCCCTTAGTGATCCGGGAGTATATGAAATCCCTAACTCTTGTTGCAAAGTCTTTGTTGTAGAAACTGTTATAGCAGTGTCCAACGTATAATCAAACAAGAGAGTAAAGTCAGGCTAAATTATTCCATACAATTGGCACTAGCTCAACTTTCAATCGAAACAGCACAAAACATTTTATTTGACAAAGCAACCGTTATCGGAGAAGCACAAAATATTTTTCCAAAAAAATATATAGAAGCAATCGAAATCTCAAAACACCCTAATGACATAAATAAGGACAATGGATATGATACCATCTCGGGCATTGCAGACAGTATACTCAAGACCCGAAGCTCCTGATTTATCATAATGAATCATCGTGGAATTCTGAAATCTATTGCAATGCAGAAAAGTTCGCATTTTTGTAAAAACCATATGCAAAGCACGAGATGCGTGATGAGAATGTGTTCGTTAAAGCCAAAGGAGCTTTAAAAAGTGAACTCACGATCATCAAATTACAGTTGTGAATGCTTTGTCCTTTAATTTAAAAAGATATCTAGAAATAATGTGATGAAAGTACAATGACTGATCGGGTAGCGCGAGGTAATTCTTTGATATACGCGGGTCAAAAAAAAAATCTCTTTGAATTTAAAAAAGGTTTTTGATTCAACGAACTTTTCTTTAATATTAAGAAATCTTTTTTTAATCAAAGGAACCTTCTTTGAAGCAAGAAAACTTTTTTAATCCAAAAACATTTGTTCTCTGATCGTATATATATAGAAAAGAACAATTTCTTTTATTTCAAAGAAACGGTTATCTGAGTGTACTTTGATTTATAATACGAGCTTTATTTAACTTATATTAAGCGCCTCTTTTAAATTTATAAAGTGGCTTAATGTAAGACCACAGTCTAGCTACAGACACTGCTTTTAAGATTGTGCAGCGGCTTGATGTTAGCCTGCCGTCTAGCTAACAATTAGTTTTTAAACCAATGAGTGGCTTGATGTTAAACTATATTATCGCTACCAACTAGTAATTTCGAGACTACATTGGATCTAACTTTTAGTTCTATAAGTAGTTTCTTTTAAAGATTTCACGCCATGCTAGTTTTTCACCGAGATGGTCTTCTTCAGGTTATTCCTTGAAACAAGCTCACTCTGGGTTTCGAATCAAGACTTTTTTCTGTGTTCTAGCTGTGTAATTCTTAATCAATGTAATATTTCTAGAATTACTAACAATCTGGATGTTACCTTTTTTCAGATTAAGGATTCCAAAACACTTTGCGATTGCTAAATGGCAGCCTAATGGAGTTTCCTGGATTTCCTCTTTGGTCATTTCTCCAACCGCTCCGCTGCACATGTTTATTTTTGATCGTTTTTGAACTGTATCTCTTATTGTATATATTCCACGAAGGTGTCTATCATCCGCTACTATTGCAAATACGTCGCCAATCGCCGTGGACAATACATTTTGTACCCTGACTGGTATAGGCAGAAGTACATGACGTTCTCCTCTCACTCGAATCGCTTTATTACGAGGAAAGGTGTATCTTCGAATTTCAAATTGTCGATGCGGATTTGTGTTGGGAATAAGCCGAATAAATTTAAGTTCTTCAAGTTTATATCCAAGTACGCATAAACATGAATGTCCAGTAATTGGTGAACTGGACCTCTCGCGAAGAAAAGAGTCAGCGCGACAGGACCTGTTGGAAGAATCCGAAAAATTATGTCTGACAGGAGAATTAGAAATTCCGGAACGAGGAACATCAGGCACTTGGTTTGAAGTCTGTGAGCTCAACTCTGAAACAAAACAAAAAACAAAACTTTGCATTTTCCTAAAGTAGATAATCCTGTGTAGACCAGTAATGATACAATAATAACAGAGAGGCATGGCACAGCAAGGAAATCATTAATTGTCATTTTTAATTAATTAAAACGATAAGCTAATTTTAAAAAATCAAAATCAATTTATATTTATTTACGTTGCTCTAGATTATGCTAATCTGCTTTCATTTTAATATATTTCAATCCAATTTAATCGTAACCCGTTTCCTAACCCTCGGGTTAATTCGCACACATAATTTTTGACAATAATAGATATTTAGAACGTTTTTCAGTTTCTTAGTCCAGATGTAGATTCTGGAATCTTGGACTATGATCGTTTCTCGGGCAATTGGCCCCGGTACCACCGGTACCACTAGACGAATATGTCATCTGACTCGTGCTCTTCTTATAACACAAAAAAAACGATCACGTTGGGAAAAAAACTTAACATTACAAAGATGCACACATTTAATTATCAGGCCGCTAAAGGGGGGGGGGGGGCATGCAAAGACAAAAAGTCGGAGAACGGGGACTAACACAGGATCAGGAGCCCTGAAACTAATTATTTTTCATTTTGGACCTTTAGCATTTTATTGATTTTAGTTAGACACAATGATTAACGTTCTTGGCAGTGGACTTTTACAAACATGTATATGATAGCAGATATGTTATAATAAATTGTTCAGCCAATTTTGTTACAGCTATATTTTCTTGGAAGGCAAAATCCAGCTAAACAGTCAGCTGGGACAGCTAAAGCATTTTTGTTAGTGCATGATTAGCATTTTTTGCGTTTTTGAAAGAATTTGCACAATTTTTCCAAAATGTTAAAGGTTTCACATTATTCTAACATATTTCTCAGATAAGCTTGATTTTCCGGAAACAGGAAAATGTTTGGGAATAAATGCGATTTTGATTTTAAATAGCAAATTTCCCGAACCATTGATAGTTGAGACTTAAGGACAGGAAATCTTGTGTAAAAAGTACTATTTAACTCGAAAAAGAGAATTTTTGACATGTGGCGGAATTTATAAAAAAATATTAATTCTTCTCCGTAAGACGGAAATGAAAATAACACTGTTTAACTACAGAATTTTTATTCTTTTACCAAATTTTCTGTTTCAAATCAGAATAGTAATTCTTTTCACCAAATATTATCTGATGTTTCAACTCAGAATTATAATTCTCTTCAGAATTCCCTGTTCCAAATTAGAAATATATAAAATATTTTTAAATGTTCAGAGATCTCTTGATACGTTTGAAAATCGTTTTAATTCATCAAAATCTTTTAAACTATTTTCAGTTAATCAGAGATTAAAAATTATCTAAATTTAAGTGACTATCTCAAATTACATTTAAATATATATATAATTATTATATTTGCCAATAGAGTAGAGGATAATAACCAAGGAATAGAGGACGGTAGACACAATTTTCATCTTTCTTTAGGATTCGATAAAAAACTGATTATTATTGAGAATTTTAATGAGCAGTGTTACTAATCGATATTTGATTTTGCACTTTTATCATACAACGCATCTATTCTGTAGTTGTTATCTCATTATTTAGTAACGCCAAGCTTGTCCTTGTTAGATAACAAGGTCTTATAATCTTATAATTTTTCATCCGCGGAAATTCCCTGTTCTAAATCACAACTCACAGTAAAAAAAATGTGGTAACAGAAATAAAACGGCGATAGTTTAGAAACAATAGATTAATGAAAAATGATGTATTTTTGAAACTCATTCATCAATTTCAAATTGCTAATAACTTTTGACAAATTTCAAAGCTTTCAAAATAGTTTGACACTATTTTTCGGTGCCCGAAACAATGCGAAATAAACGGAAAACGAGCAAACTAAATGTCTATAGTGATAGATGAAATTTATTATTTCTGGAAGTCATTAACAAATTATTTATTTTATCAAGGTTTAGGGCCACGAGGACTTTACAGAAAGCCTGCCAAAAAGTAATTTTTCACAAGAAAGATCTTTTGTTTATATTTTGTGAATGCAGCTTTCTATAAGAGGTTTTAAAATCATTTACCTCGTTTTCTTGTCGCAAATATTTATAAGCGAAATCCATTTTAATCTGCTTGGGTTCAGGTAAACAATTTGTATACATTATCAGTACTAACTTTAACAATTAAATAGTTAAACTTTCATGGAAAAAGACGAATTGCAAAAAAGATGAATGTTTTATTAAATTTTATACCAAGGGGTCTTATTTTCCAAAAAATTTTGTTTAAAACAAAATCCATGAATTTGTCACTCAATAGTTGAAACATCCATTGAAAAGCTTTCAGTTTCAGAGCAATAAGAAATGATTTTTCAACAAAATAGTTCACCTTTTAAGATGGCATATGAATTTTCACTGAATAAAGATTAGTTTTTAACATCATTATGTATTATTATCAATTTATAATACTTTTAACCTAAGAGTTAATGACAAACGAAAAAGGATGTTTTAACAAAGAAGTTAATTTTCAACACAATAGTTGAATTTTCTACTATCAAGATCATTCTGTCAACAAAAAATATGAATTTTCGACAAATTAACTGAATTTTTAACCTAATTTTTGCAGTTTCAACTAGAAAATGATGAGTATTTCACTAATAATTGAAGCTTATAATTTCAGTTGAGAAAATGAACCTTCATCCAAAAATAAACGAAATTTCAAGAAAACAGTGGAATTTTAAGTCGCGAATATGAATCTTTATAAAAACATATATTTCTAACAAAGTATTTCTACTTCTCGGAAATAGGGATTTTATAGGGTTTAGAATAATAAACTTGAGGTCCCAATCCAAAACTTAAAAATATGTTATTCAAATGGCAAAGATTTTTCTGTGCAAAAAATATCTGGTACTGAGTTTCCAAGGAATAACTTAGTTTTTTAGTTTTCCAAACATTTTAACCATTTGGGTCAAAAGTTTACAATTTTTCATTTAAATCTAAAGTTTATGATCGGAAATTCGAAAAATCCTTCAGTTATGAAACTCGAGGTGATCTGAAAATTTATTTATTTTCTCAAAAATTTGGTCTACTTCGATTGAAAATGTCACGCTTTGGAATTTTGACCCTAAATTATTATTGATAAGATTCCTAAAAATGCAACTAGTTCTGAATATCGTTAAAATCTGAAAATTGATTGAATTTTACATAAATTTCGGCAATTTCGATGAAAAATAAATTTGTCTTTAAATCTAATATTTGTTTTCAGAACCCTAATAATCCTTCTAGTAGTTTTTAGTCGTATTCAAATCTGACAATTAATTTAATATTTCAAAAATTTGCCAGCTCTCGACTCCACTAGATTTAAACATATGCCAATGAAAGCCTTGTTTTTTAAATAAGTAAAAGCCTTGATTGTCAGCTATATAAAAGAATTTTGCTTTTAAAAAATATAATAAAATTTACCATTCTTTAGATATAAAAATGTCTCAAACTAAAAATGGTTTCGGGTTGTAACAATTTGTACAGGACTAGAATTTGATCTAAGCTATTTAATTAGATTTAGGTTTAAAAAAACGTTTATAACTGATGTAATTTAAAGTAAAAAACATTATTTTGTGTCTAAAATGTTAAAACTCACAAGAAAAAATTAATTTAAACCATGGTAATTTTGGTAATCAAGTCATTTAAGAATTTAAAGACGCATTTTTTAAACTTTGAATATATTGATTCATATTTCTATTGAGTCAAAGGGTATGTTTCTAATTCCACATAATATTGATTAAATAAAGAAGAAAAAGGTTGTATTCTCATGTTTTTTTTAATTAAAAGAGAAAAAGTTTTATATTTAACAATTTCATTTAATTGAGAGGGAGGCAACTTTTCTATTTAAAATTCCTCAAGATAAGAAAACCGAGTTTTTTACCAAATTTATTACTAAATTTAAATAGGAAAATTTTGCATTTTAATTATTTCTATTGAGTTGAAACAAACTAAATTTTCGGTTATAACTTCTATCTAAATTGGAAAAGGGAGTATTTTTATTTTTAACATTTCTATTATTATTCTAACTGATTAGAAGGGGAAATAGTAATTTTCCCATTTTTCGTAGGATAATGTTATGGCACAAAAGAATGTTAAAACGTGCATGTGTTAAAGTTGATGTGGTTCATAAACCAATATTTATTTTAACAATTAATTTATTTAAAAATATCTAAGAACTAGTGATTGAAATAGATTTGATGGAAATGTAACGTTTCCCGGAAAAATTAGATAAAAAATTTTAATGTGGCTGTAAGCCGAATTGCGAAAAAGTTCAAAGCACTTAACAAATAATAGCGTTTTAGAGCAAACAATTTTTTTGCGCCATTTTAATTAACGCACGAAATGTCTCTAATGGTCACCCAAGTACGAATAAATTGTTTCGACAAAAGTTTTCCAGGACAATGGGGGCCATCTAATTCTAATGATAACTGTGATCTTGCGGGCAATTTTCCAAGTCAATTAAAGGTCAGTCATTTTTAAAAATAGGAACCTCTGTTTTTGACACCGAATTTGGAAGGAGTGAAAAGTTTACGTTGGAAAAGATAGTTTTTAATTTGTAGAGTGACCTTTAAAAGGTCAAAGTTAAATGTTGAAAAATCATATAGTAGCTGTTTCCTTTAAACTTTGGAGGACTTTAGGGTGAAAAAATGTTTGGGGTGCTTGTTTACTGTAAGTCCCCTTGCCTCAAGGTCAAGATGGGCAAGCTCTTCAGCTGCCAAGCCTGTTCAAACATTTGTTCTCGGATAAATCCTTAAAACTTCAAAGAAAACAGCATCTGGACGATTCATTAAACATTTACCTTTTAACTTCTAACGGTGATTCTAAGCACTTAGAAATATGACTTTTACCTTCAAATAACCTTGAAAATTGACCCCAAGGTAACAGATATTAGTTCAGTCAGATGGTTCCCTATGTCCTCAACAACTTTTATCCAAACAATTTTTCTTTCTTACTCATTACCCGATATTTGCGTGCGTCATTCAGAATGGCCAATCCACTATGTAAGTGATAGCCTAAGTCTCAGATCTATTCAGTATTGGAAATCTGATCAGATGTCGAGAAGAGTCGTTTACCCTTTCTATTTTGAAAGTCTTTAAGATTGTTGCATCCTTCCTTAATGGAGCTTCCCGGATTTCTTCTGGAGTCATTACTTCAACCGCACCACTGTGCATGTCTATTTTTGCCCGCCTTTGAAAAACGCTCCTTGTTGTGTAAATTCCACGAAGCTTTCTACCACTATCCTTCACTATTGCCAAGGCTTCTCCATTGGACGTTGATAATACAGTTTGTTCTTCAGTTGGCATAGGGATTAGGATATTATGTTCTCCTTTCAAATGAATCGGCTTATCACGAGGAAAAGTGTATCTTCTAATTTCGAATCTCCGGAGTGGATTCGCATTGGGAATCAATCGAATAAATTGGATTTCCTCTAGTTTAAATCCCATTATGGATAAAGAAGAACCTCTTGCAATAGGTGACCTGGACCTAGCACGAAGAGGAGGCTCGTCAAGAGATGAAGAAGTGCTCGTAGACTTGGGAGCATGATTAAGGTCAATAGAATCAAAAATACCGGCATGAAAATTAATAGGCCCAGGGTTTGAAACTTGTGAACTTAACTCTGCAACAAGAAAAAGGAACTTTACATTTTTTTAAAGTGGATAATATTATATTGTTAAGGATGATCATTATTCCCTTTTTTGGAAATAGTTTTCACAATTCTGTTGCGAAATCCCAGGACATCATATTCCAAATAATCCCCGGCCATTACTGCCCAAAGAAAATGTTATTTAGAGAAATTCCTTCCCACGAATGGAACGTAAATTCTATTTTTAAAGGTTATGATCGCTAGCAACTCAATTACAGAAAATTTAAAGAATTAAAAAATTAACTGCGCGAGAATTTTTGGCTTTTTTTGGCCTCTCAAAAACTTCAAATATTAATTTTTTCAAACAACCACTATCTTTTAAAAAATATACTTAAAATAAAATATGCACTCAAAATAAGTGTAAACATATCAGAATTTTAGACTATTGGGCTCTTGTCATATCAAATATTTAGGCTATTGGTCTCTTCTTTGGCACCAATCCAGATTTTCGGGCGCTATTATTTTTATCAAAAACCGGACTTTTTGTTGTAGGTGCTGACGTCTAGTACACAAGACTGAAAAAATGTAAAAAATCAACAGCACCTGAATTTTGGGATTTTGTGTGCTCTCAATGCCCGCTAAAAATAATTTTTAAAAACAACCCTTGCCTCCGAAAAATTACCTTTAAAACGACTTATGCACCCAGCCTAATTGTAAGTAGATCCGAATATTGTACTATTTGCGGACCCCATAAAACAATCACAAATTATTTCGAAAAATCAAACCTAACCCTTTAAAAAATCCCAAAGAGAAAGATATAAAATACGTGAGAGAAAAAAAATACCGTAGGTCTGAGCTAGTTTTAAGCTAACTGCAAATAACAAAATATATTGTTTGAGAACAACCCATGACACGAACAGCTATCTCTTA
>NC_046658.1:99714508-99719689 GCF_010883055.1 Belonocnema kinseyi
AATAAACAATACTAAAAAATATATAAATCGAAATTCAACGGTTTTGCAGTGTTCACAAAACACTGCTTAAAATTTCAAAATTAAAAAGAATCATGCTCTTCACTTTCAAAAAACTGTGAACTATACCCACTACTAAACAGCAATAATCAAAAAATAAAATAAAAAAACACCCTTCACGCATTTGACCCAACCATGCTCAGCTGCCTTAAACGAAAAAATTCATTGAGATTTCAATTAAAAATAATTACCACAAATCCCAAAAATCTTTTTCATATCCTCATCTTCACAGTAACATTAAACACTTTAAAACTTCCCTTAGCACCCTCAAAGTACCAAGTCTGACCTCCCATTAACTAAAATCTTCAAAACAATCTCAAATTAAAAATAAATACCCCAGACAGCTTTCAAACACCCTAGTTGACAAATCAATCTCTGAAATAACATTCCACGTCGACTTTAAAATACTCATCTTATGAAAGACTCACATTCCATCAATTTAAACGGTAAAAAATATTTTAAATAAAAAATAATTACTACATACAATTTTTCATGACTCCGGTTAATAAACCTAGTCCCACAATAATATTATACTACCCCTTGGAACCACCCCTATCACATTTAACGCACAAAGTCTCACATTCAATCAGATAAAGTAGTAAGAATATTAAAAATAAAAAATAATCTACACATACAGCTATCCAAGACTCTGGTAGATATACCCCCCCCCCCACACACACAGCACTGTAACACAATCACCTGGAACTCACGCTATCAAATTTAACGAATCCAGTATCAGCTGTCTTCAACTAAAATCGCCAAAAAAATTGTAATTAAAAATATCCACCCTAAACAGGTTTCCAAGACTTTAATATATCAAGCTTCACAGAAATGCACCACGAACCCTAGGAACTGCTCCTTTCACTTTTAACGAACCAAGTCTCACCTTTCGTCAATTTAAAATGTCAAAAATATTTTAAATCAATAATATTTACCACAAGAAGGTTTCCAATTCTCTATTGCATACTATATATCCACTCTCACAGTAATATCCCACAACCCCAGGAACTATCCCCATGGTAATATATCTATATGCACAGTAATATTACACGACCTCTAGGATCTACTCCTCTCACATTTGACGGACCAAGCTTCAGCTGCCTTTAACCAAAATTGCAAAAAAAATGTAAATAGAAAATAACTACGGCACACAACTTGCAAGGTCTCTAGTTAAAATATCTACAGTCATAGTAATGTCCCGGATTTAAAATAGACACTTGGAGAGTTGTGTTTGGTAATTATTTTTTATTACAATTTTTTTGACGATTTTATTTGAAGGAAGCTGCGACTTTGTTCGTGAAATGTGACAGGCGTAGTTCTTAAGAGTAGTGCAATATTACTATGGCAATAGGTATAATAATTAAAGTCTTGAAAAATTATATGTGGTAATAATTTTCAATTTAAAATAGTTTTTACCGTTTTAATTAATAAAAGGTAAGACTTTTATAAGGTGAGTAATAGGTGACGTAGAATCTCACTGTGGAGAGATCTTTATTAACTAGACGGTTTAAAAGTAGTTTAGGGTAGGGTATTTTGATTTAAGATTTTTTTGGAGGTTTTATTTGATGGAGGGTGAGACTTGGCTCAGTAAGTGTAATGAGGGTAGTTCTAAAGTGCTGTTTAATGTTACTGTAGAGGTGAGGATATGATAAAGATTTTTGGGAAGGTCTTTGTGGTAATTATTTTTAATTAAAATCTTCATGGTATATTTTTAGTTAGGGGTAGACGTTAGTGTGATGAGTTTTTTTTGGATAATATATTTTACTATTTGTAGTTATTTCATATCTTTTTCTTTGGGATTTCTTCAAGAGCCAGGTTTTGTGTTTCGAAATAATTTGTGAGTTTTTTCAGGAGCCCGAAAATAGCACAATACTCGGACTACTTACAGCTAGGCTAGGTGCATAAGTTACGATATTTTAAGGATAATTTTTAGGAGCCAGTGCTTGTTTAAAAAAATTTAATTTTGCATTTTTGAAGAGCCCAAAAAAACCCAAAATTCTTTTGCGCTGTTGATTTTTTCAAATTTTCTGTAGTGTAGGTCAGTACCTTCAAAAATTCTGGTTTTTTGATAAAAATAAGAGAGGCCGACAATCGGGATTGGTGTCAAAAAAGAGCGCAAAAAATCCCAATGTTCTGATATGCTTACATTTAGTTCCATTACACATTTTATTTTAAGGGTAGTCTTTAAAAGATAGGAGTTCTTTTTTCAAAACTAATTTTTGCAGCTTTTGAGAGCCCAAAATAAGCCCAAAATTTGCACATAGAAAAAATATCCAGATTGATGGAACAAAATTTGCATATTCTGTCGCTTATAACAATATCTCGTGAACATAAAAATTCTTCATTTTCCTTGAATAGAATGTGATATTATAAGGTATTTTGATGTCCCAATTTTACAAAGATGAAAACGGGAGTAATTTACGAAAATTTGAATAAAAAATGTGCTTCAACTTTTTTTCGTTCAAAATAAAAAAAATTGTTATTCAATGTTCGATACTTTGAAAATGTAGAATTTTATTTATGACATCTCAAAAAGGTTATCGAAATTCAATCATCGGTTCTAGGAACGTCAAAAATTCAAAAATAACCACAAAAATTATTCTATATGGCGTAAACGTAACAATTAAAAACAAAAATTTAATCCCTTGGAGCCAAAAATTTATTAAAATCCAACGGCCAATGGTAGATTGTAATTTTTTTAGTTCTAAGGGCTCATTCTCGTAACTTGCCCGATAGAAAACGCTATTTTTATGAATTTTTTATCAGATTGTTGATAAATATATTGATTTCGGATTTGTTAGGATTAATAAATATACTTTTGAAATAAATTTAAAAAAATTGTTATTCGTTTTATACAGAAAAATCAAAAAGTTATAGAATAAGTATGAAAATGTCGATGTCTCCTATAAAATTTATTCTGCAATTTTTCATTTACTGTATTTTTCCTACGAAAGACGGTGAAAAAAACGAAGATTTTTGTTGGATTTTTGGTCACCATATTGTTATTTTTGAAATTTTTAAAAAAAATTATAGGGGACAGAGCGATTGTCATAATTAACCTGAATTGTTTTGATTTTTCTGTTTAAGATGGCCCCGTTTCGAGATTTTTTGAATAAGCCGGACATACCTACTTTTCGAAGCATTGCATTAGACTGACGTTATTGTGTATTAATAAATGTTTTTCAATAATTTCATAAGAAATTCACAAAAATTGCGTTTTTTTCGGGAGTAGTTACTAGAATAACCTCTTAAATGCCAAGCACTTTATAAAAATGAAATTATATTAATACAGATAAAATTCTACCGTCATTTTAAAGGATTGCTTCCAGTTGATTATGTTATTTGAGGAATTGATTTTCAATTTTTTAGTTTCTCATTCTAATGATTTTTGTGGGCTTTTTGTCACATTATCCATTATTTCTGTAGCCATTATTCATTTAAGATTTAGAGATTGCAAAATTAAGGCTTAGTTTTTGTTTCAAATTTCTTCCCTACAAATTATTATAATTTTTTTTTAATCCTCCAGTATTTATGCATAGTGAAATTACTAATAATATAACAAATAATTGTTGATTAAATTAGATTATTGCATATAAAACTGAGTTTTTACTCGCAGGGTGTACTTAAAATCCATGAATTGCACTTAAGAATATATCACTGTGATGTCGCACACATTTGGGACTAGATTAAAAATTGATACAAATTACTGAAATATATAATTATATATATTCTACGTTTTCAGAAGAATGATAATTCGGGAAAGAATATTATAAAACACATTTAAGAATTTTATGGTTTAAGTAGATCTCAATCATCATAACTCTTATTTAAAGTGAAGTTAAAAGCCATAAATGCAAATAATAACAAGTTATCGATAAGCTTAGAAATGTTGCTTCGATAGAACACAAAACAAGCAATTACCATATGAGTGAAAAAACGGGTTCCATCACAATGACTATATTAATAAAATACTAAAGTTTTTACTATAACTAACACTATGGTGGTTACCTGTTTCGATACGAATGATTGTAAAACACTTTAAGATTGGTGAACGGCTACCTAATGGAGTTTCTCGGATTTCTTTTGTAATCATTTCTTCAACCGCACCAGTGTACATGTTTATTTTTACTCGTTTTTGATAGCCAGTTATGTTTGTATATATTCCACGAAGCATATTATGATATTCCAGTAGTGCAAATACTTCACCAATGGACGTTGACAATACAATTTGTTCTTCGGTTGGCATAGGCATAGGTAACTGATGTTCTCCTTTCAATTTAATTTCGATATTGTTAGGAAAAGTGTATTTTCGAATTTCAAATCGCCGGGACGGATTTGAGTGTGGAATTAGCCGAAGAAATCTAAGGTCTTCAATTTTATAACCAAGCATTAATAGAGGAGAACGACTGGCAGGACTTGAAGATCGGTTCGAAGAAATCTGAGAATGATGATTGACTGGAGAATCAGAGATTCCGGAACGAGGAACATCAGGCCCAGCGTTTGAAGTCTGCGCACCCAAATCTTAAACAAGAAAAAGAGGTTTATATTTTCTTAAAGTAGAATATCGTATTTTGGTAAATTTAAATAAAATAATGATGGATTAGCGTGATGCGGAAAGGCGACAATTAAATATGCTAGTCGAGATCCTACTAATATACTTTTATTATTATACAATTAAATTTAGTTCAATCATATTTTATATTTCTTCAAGTTTGCACATTTGGAATTGAAATGTTCTTGACTTTCAATATATATATATATATATGTATGTATGTATGTATGTGTGTGTGTGTGTATTTATGTGTTTTCGGAGAACCTTAAACAAGATGATTTTAACGACTCTCGGATATGACGTAGTTGTAAGTTGACCCTTACATTATCTTGTGTTTTCTCGAACAGTTTCGTGGCAACTCTAAAAGAGAGCGGTCTTTTATATACTCGGTTGGGGAAAAAGCCAAATAGAAAATTTTAAATTTGGTATAAATGCACTTTCTTCAAATTGTGCTTCGATATGCAGTTACTGGGAAATCCGGAAACGTACTTAAAGATAAGTAATTCATAGCAATTCATTATAATTTTACGATAAAAAAAAAGAAATTTAAACCTACAAACTAAAAATAACGT
>NC_046658.1:99719789-99752532 GCF_010883055.1 Belonocnema kinseyi
GTTGGGCGTATAATCTAAACAATGAATAATACAAACTACAAAATAGCCTCGGAAAGGACTGGAACTTTTAATGAAAAAAGGCATGCACACGGAAAATCTAAAATTCATGTATCAGGCAACGCATGGAGACAGGGTCTTTTGAATGCTAGGGAAGTAAATGATCTCAAGGTAAAAGAATTGCGTGAAACTATGGACGTGAAGAAACTAGATATTTTATGTGTGCCCGAAACAAATAAGAAGGGATGCGAAACTAAAGACATAAAAAATGGCGTTGTAAAAGCCGGATTTGAAATATGGCCAGGAGTAGACTGTGAATCACATGGTAAACAAGGAGTAGGTCTGATTTTGAATGAAAGAGCAAAGCAGCATCTCGGAGACCATGGCTTCGTGTCTCCCAGACTGCTGTGGGCTAGCATGAAAGTAGGAATCAGAAGACCATTTATTATAGCATGCTACGCGCTGATTGATAGTGACCCTAAAGAAGTAAAAGACGCCTTCTGGGACACTTTAAATGACACAATAAACATTTGCGAACATGGGGAAAGAATAATTCTACTAGGAGACATGAACGGTTGGGTGGGCATCCAAAATCGGGATACAGAAAGAGTATTAGGTAATTTTGGGGATCCAAGAACAAACTATAACGGAGATAAATCAGTTGGTCTATGCTTAAAAAGGGGTCTGTTTATTACAAATACTTGGTTTAGGCATAAAATGATCCACATGTACACCTGGTCTAAAGGAAATAGCCGCAGTATAATTGACTTTGTTGTTGTGGATGAAAGACTAAGGGAGCTAGTCAAAGATACAAGAGTCATGAGGGGTCCTGAATGCAATACTGATCATTACCTTCTGATCTCAAAAATTAACTTAGGTCGGGGATGGAGAAAAAAGAGAACCAAGAAAGCAAAACAAACGCGAATCAAAATTGAGAAACTACAGAAACCGGATGTGTGAATAGGTTTTCAAAATAAGATAATCGAAAACATAGATAGGGCAACATGGGAGGACCGTATAAAAAACAAAGATATAGAGGGCGCCTGGACAATGTTACGGGATGTCCTTGTTAGATGTACGATCGAAGTGTGTAATACCGCAGTTGTAGAATGAATTTCTGGTGATGCGTCGTGGAATGATGAAATTCAGGCTGCACAAAAAGCAAAAAGAGAAGCGTACAAGAGAACTTTGAATATCGCAGGTCTTAGCAATGAGGAAAGAAATAGACGTAGACATGATTATAGACGTGGAAACAGGATACTTAAACGATTGGTTAATGAAAGTAAAGATACAATTAGAGCAGAAGAAGAGAAAAAATACAAAACGACTTTGAAGGAAGCAGGAAACTACTTTACAAAAAAAGTGAAAGGAAACAAAAGTACAGAAATTTTCAACATGAGAAATAGTAGGGGGGAAATGGCATATGATGCACACGGAATACTAGAGGCTTTCAGAGACTATTTTAGGAGACAATTCGGAGATGAAGCTATAGGACACCACAACTGCGATGATGAATACGATGCGATGGAAACCTCAATTGATAAAGTCTGTGTCACTGAGGTTAGAGATATAATTAAGAACTTTAAAAACGGTAAGGCTGCCGGGGAAGACGGTATTAACGCTGAAATGCTTAAACACGGTGGTGCGTGCATACCACATAGACTGTGCGAATTGATAAATTTATGTTTCGAGATGGGAAACGTCCCAGACGATTGGAAAGAAGCGATTATGGTACCAATGTACAAGATAAAGGGAGATAAAAGCATGTGCAATCACAGGAAGGTCATGTACGGATCAAATATTTACCTTAAGGCAAATAACAGAAAAAAGTTCGAGAGTAGGATAAAAAGTTTTCTGTGCATTTCTTGACCTAGAAAAAGCTTTTGACAAGGTAGATAGAAGTAAACTTTGGGTAGTCCTGAAAGAGTATGGAGTCAATGGATGGATCCTACAAGCTATAAAAACAATATATACAGGTAGCAAAGCGAGTGTAAGAGTGAATGGGAAACTGAGTGACTGTTTCGATATTATTCAAGGATTTAGACAAGGATGCGTTATGTCTTCATGGTTATTTATATTATTTATGGACAAGTGTTTAAGAATGGCTCTCTTCGACGAAGACGGTGTGGATCTCCAAACGGAAAGGGTACGTGGGTTAGCGTTCGCAGATGATAAGTTTGTTATGGCAGAGTCTATCGAAGACCTACAAAGAATGTTGAATGAACTAGATGCAAGCATGGAGAGCGTGGGCCTCAAAATTAACACAAATAGAAGAAAAACTATGGTGTTCGAAGGAAAGAGTGAGAAAATACTATGCAATATTTTATTAAATAATGAGAGAATTGAACAATTTGATAAGTTCGCATACCTTGGTAGCTTATTTCCTAGGGATAGACTAGATAGATTAGATAGATGAATAAATGAAGGTAAGAAGGTTATTGGTAGAGCAGTTCCCCTTATCAGCAGTAAAAATATATCAAATAAAGCTAAAATGGCAATACATAATTCTATATTTGTACCGACTGTACTATACGGTAGCGAGACATGGACTTATCAAGAAAAAGATAAGAGTAAAATTAACGCAATTGACATGAGATTCATGCGCAGAATATGCGGGAAAACCCTCATGGATAAAGTAAGTAACGAGATAATTCTAAAAGAATGTGGTGCAGAAGAGACGCTAGTAGACACATAGGAAAGAAATCGGTTAAGATGGTTCGGACATGTTGAAAGAATGCCTAATGAACGACTAACGAAACAAGTATCAAGGTCACTTCCAGCAGCTCCAGAATACGATTGAGTTACGAAAATCTCTCGAATTTCCAATAAACACCACATTAAGTAACACTTTTAACGTACAACATACTTCGTAAGATTATAAACATCTGCCTGTCAGTGACCCCTCAAACTGATACAGTACTGGTAATTAGCGATTCACAAAACCAAAAACCGCATCGCTATAGACTATCGGGAGAGAGGATTCGAGCGACAAACCCTAATAAAAATAACTGCACGATATAATAGAATCAGGGACGAAATCCGGCTGCGGCCTTTGTCTCGGCCGCAAGTAGCGTCCTTGGGTTACAAATAGAATGCTGATGGACTTTGCTGAATACGGTTACGCTATTTAACGCGTAGTGACAGACGATAGGCCATTAATTTTCCTAAAGGAAAACCTCCAGGCAAAGCCTGAACGACCTTAACAAAGGGTGCATGACACCAGAAGATCCTGCTGTATTCGGTGTATCTAGAATATAAGGTCGTCTCCTAGAGTACCGACTTGTCAGAACAACAACGAGTAAAATCACAATCAAACACTGGAACGAATTTGAAGTAAGGAATTGAATTTGTCCGGTATTCTAAAAAAAGCTATTGTGTGGAGCTATTCGGTGAAGGTATGGACAGAAGGCTAACTCAACAATTTCGAATGCCAAATTAGTGAGTTTTTCACCCAACAAGTACAAGAACCCTATAAAATAGCAGGCGGGAAGAATACGGCTCGTGAGAGGACTCAAACTGAGAAAGAATCTGAGACAGCTCTTGAAAGTCCTTAAGATCTGCGTTAAAGACGTAGGCCATCAGAAGCAATAAAACAGCAGAAATCCGGCATGGCAAGAGAACAGCACAGGATAGAATCAGATCGGATCATATATGACCGGATCGAAGATGGTAAGATCCGATACAAACAGATCGAACTAGGCAGATTCGGGTATATATGGATCCGATACATTCAGATCGAATAAAAAATAGTCGACTTAAATTGGATTAGTTTGAATCGAATAAGAACATATTCAATTGAAGAGGATATGATATGATTCATTAACAATCTACTACAATCACTAATTGAAATAAAAATATGAATTTTTTAAAACTTTAAAATTCTACAATAAATTAATTAGGGAAGGCTTTTGTGTGGGCATAAATTTCCTATACTGATTACTATTTATTCAAATCAATCATCTATGGAGGATGTTAATCGCTATATACCAGCTAAAGTATATCGATTTTTAAGAACTTCAAAATTCTTTAATTTCTCAACAAATTGGAATAAAAATTGCATTTTCTATAATTTATTTATTGAATATAATTAATTTTTATAGAATATAAAGCTTGGTATATAAATTTACAGTCTAAAATATCCAGGATTGCTGTGAATCAAAAAATAAAAAATAGCTTTATTTTTTGGTAACAGGGAATTTCGGGAATGAGAGCAATTGTGAATGGAAAGGAACTATCTGCAAGAAATTATAATTTAGATTTGAAGGCAGGGAATTTTCGTAAAATATTACTATTTTACTTTAAAAAGAGAATTTTGGACATAAAAAGGGAAAATCATCAATTAGCTAGCAATTTTAAGATAATCTATCAGATACACAACCTTGAAATTTTTTCCAAACTAACATAGCGGGACATATTTCAACTTTCAGACAGATTAAAGTTAACCTAAAATTATAGGTATATTTATAATTATATTTACCAATATAGCTGAGAATCACCGCCAAGCCTAACATGGGATTAGAGACAACTTTCATTTTTTGGAATGGGAAAAAAAACAGATTATTATATTAATATACAATTTGGTTAACTATGTGACGAATGAATATTCTAGAAAATAATTTAATTGTAAAACACGCATATCTTACAGTCGTTATCTCTTCGTTTGTAGACATAAGGCTTGTCATTATCAGATATTTAGTTTTTAACAGAGTCACTCTCAACAAGATAAATGTACTTAATAAGTAAATTAAAACTGATATCGCAACTCATAAATTGAGTATTTTTATGATTCACCAACTACGAAAATCCTGTACTCCGAAATATGAAGAGAAAAGTTGCAAATTAAAGTATATTCTAATTTGGATAAAAATAGTTTTTAAAATAAAAAAAAAATTTATTTGGTACAAGCAATTTGGAAAATCTTGCGACTTATGACCTCTAAGATAAAATTATAATTCTTTAAGAAATTATATGTGGTAGATTAAAAATCATTATCATTCACGGGAAACTTTTTAATATTTCATTTATGTTTTTTCAGTCTAAACTCTCAATTATAATTATTTTATATCACTTCCGATACAAAGTCACAATTTAATTAATATGACAAATTCCCTGTGCCAAGCAAGAAATATATTGATTTAGAAAATATTCTATTATGATTCAGAAATATAGTAAATTCCTTTTCCTAAAATTTAGAAAAGGGAACTTTTTAATAACCACCTACTTCTAAGTCTAGAGAAAATATTATAATTTATAGTGACTGGCCAGAATAGAGTGATCGGTCACAGAAGCGTGATGGCCACCGTAATGTGAATACTCATAATTCGAACCTCTTTTCCATGCCAGCCTTCACAAAATACATGTCAGTAAATAGTCACAGAAGTGTTATTGGTCATATCTTGAACCCCTTCAGATGACTCAAAGCATCTCATGCTTTATAAAGGGTTGGAATTGATTTCCTGGACAAACTTTCTTCTGAAAGACATATCCAATCTTCTTCCTTTACGTCGACTCCTATTTTTTTGAAAATGGAAAGTGATTTTCAAAAAAAAACCTGTCCCGGAAAGACCTGTCTAATTGTGCCTCGAAGCATTTCATGTTTTTTCGAAAGTGGGAAGTATTTCCTGAGAACAATTGCCCGGGAAGAACTGATGAATCGTGCCCGGAACATCTGTTGTTATTTGCAAGTAAGAAGTAATTTTTTGAAAGGATTTATCCTGGCACGACCTGCCCAGTGCTCCTTAGAAGTATGACAACTTTTGTTAAATGCGTAAGATCGCTAGAACCCTAGATGATATGCCTAATGGAATCTCGAAGCATCTCAAGCGTGTCATTTTTCAATTGGTAGGAATCGCTTTTTCAATATTCCAGGAAACCGAGAATCTAAACGAATAGGTGGGAAAGGGATGTTGAGCAGTCTCTTGATCTCAATCGTTAAAGGAAGGAATCGCCAGGAAAGCCTTATACTTCAAGAAAAGATAGCCCAGGTTTCCTTTAAAAGGTATACTTTAACTATCTTTCATAGGAAGAGATTTCCCCAGATAGCATTTTCTTGGGAAAGTGTTGTCTAGAGAAGACTAGTCCCTCGGTTAGGCAGTTCCTGGTCAAACTTATCCCGGGAATTGCAAATTATGGTGAGATGTTATATTTCAAATTTGTTTACGTGAGAGAATGACTAATGACCTTTTTTTGTAGATTAGGAAAAATAATGTAAGGGAATCTGCATTATCATCACAGATAGTTACAATCGATCACTGTAGACATCTTTCACACCACTGCGAACATATCAAACAATATATTGAAGAAGTTAACTCTTCAAATAACTGAAAATACTTTACTTAATTTTTAGAGTAGATAGAAAATAAATATTAAAAATTTTTAAATTAAATTTTTATGAAAAAGGATCCGTTCTCGACGATCCATTGGAAATCGAAGCACATAAATTTCGATTGCCAGTCGGGTGCTCTCCCATTTAGATATTATTAGAGTGTCTAAAAATGGCGTTAAGTATTTTTTGTTATTTGAACAGTTAACTTAATTGATAGGTTGATTTCAATTTTCATGGTTTAAAAGAAGATATCTACACTGATCAATGGTAACCATCTTCAATGATAATACAGAATAGCTTAATGGAAAAGAACCTGAACGGCAATCGGAAGTTCTGTGGTTTGGTTCTCATTCAAGCGGTGAGATTGGATCTTTTTCATAAAAAAATTTTATTTTATTAAGGAAAAACAACATTATTTTTCTAATTCCTAAGCGCCACGCCCACGCTTTTATTCAAAAATTTGTTTATTAAAAAGGTTTTCGGTAACTAATCGTTACCGTCATCAGACGGACAATGATGAAAAAAACTTATCAGTCAAGTTACAAGGTAAGGTTAAAGTAGGTCATATTTTAAAAAATTTGGATTGAAAAGTTTTTTTTTAATGATCCTACAAGCATGTCAAATAGAAAATATTTGTATAATAAAAACATCACAAATACAACCATCCAAGGTAACTGCAAAAAATAATTCCAAACTGAAAAATAATAGTAATATTTTCAAACAATGAATATTTTATACAAAAAGATATTAATACAATTTTTGTAAAACATGATATTCGACTTGAACCTTTTTTTTGTAACGCGTCTGAGAATTTTTTCTTATCATTGATGAGCGGATAAGGGTAATGGTAGGTTACGCAAACGCCGTGTAAAAAAAATGTATTGAATAAGAATCTGGCATGGATTTCGAGAAAATTTAAATTCACAAAATATTCGAAATTTCGCATGTTCACGCGCACCAATCAGACGTGTCTATTGGATCTAGCGCTTTACTCCCGATCTTCGCAGTTCCTCTACATTTATGTCCTGTGCTGATATTGAAAAAAAATTGTTTTTTATTTTTATGTTATTTTTGACGATAATTATTTCGTTGCAATGATTATGCCAACTTCGAGCATGCAGTAGGCAGGGTTTTTTTCAATTTAATGAATGTACATTTGAATTGAAAGAATATCTTTAACATTTTAACAATTTTCTTGTGGTTTTGATTTTGATAATTGTTAAAAGGAATGAATATTCATTTACCTTGAATCAATATTTCTTCAATTCAAGTCATTATTTCGTTGCAACGATCATATGAACTTATAGGGTTGAATTTCTTTTCAATTATCGAATGTCGATTTATCCTGAAATAATATTTTTCGAATTTCTTTGAATTAATATTTTTCAGTTTTGATGCGAAGAAATATTTACTTATATAAAAAAAATTCTTGAGCGGATACGTGAATATTTTACATCTAAACAATATTGAAGTCAATTTTTCATTTTTAAATATATCTACAGGTCATGAAACTCAAACAGTAAGAAATTTACACGGAATCTTCCTTTTTTGTAAAATTATTTAGGATCTAATAAGGGAAACCAGCTGTGTTTGCGAAGCCTAATTGTTTCAATTTTTTAATCGATTTCAAATCCTTAGTCTGGAGGATTTCGTAATTATTTAAACTAAAAGTACCCTTCTTAGTGCTAGGTGGTTTTCAGAAAATTTGTAGATATAATGTAGAATAAAAATATTGTTAAATAAAATGTTATTGCATCTTGTGTCCTTTTTCCAAAAAGTTAATTTTTTATTTCCTTCATATTAAAAAAGAGACTTTATAAAAAATTTGTTTATATTTTTTGGTTAAAAAACTTGTTGCCCTTCACTTTTTTCCCTTTCTGTCTTTTTTTCAAAAATTAAATTGTTTCAAATCTTATTTTTTTACTACTAAGAAAAAATATAATATTCGGGACTGGAAATTGTTAGCAGCGAATTTGCAGATGCTTTTTGAATAAATAACTTCTTTATATTTTTGTCCTCTTTTTGATTACTACGAACAGTCGCAATTGCGATTTCTAAATTTTAAAAATAATTTTTTTTACAAATTTTAAAAATTCTGTTATTATTTTTCTCAAATATATCGTGCTCACAGAGAGCCATACAGGATACATACGTCCATTCATACAGAAACATTCACAAAAACCTGTTTTTTCTATTTTCTAAATTCATTGTTATAAGCATGTCAAAATTTAGACAAAAAATTTGAACCCCTACTAGAAATATAATTTAAAATGTTTTCTTATCTTATAAACAATTCAAATTACAAATCCTCTTCCAATTGATGATCATTCAAATAGATAGAATTAGAGTTCAGAAGCGTGTAGAATTTTGCAGCGTTAACAGTTTTATTGATTTAAAAAAATACAATTTTTAGTTCATAATACTTTCCTACAGTAAAAGAAGGCATTACTTTATGATACGAATTTGAGTGATATTTAAGTAAAATCAAAGGGTTAAACTTCTTTGTTTTTAATATTTTTCTAAAGAGAATGGTTGCACGCACAAATAAATTAAAACGTGCATGTGTTGAAGTTTATTTGTTTTATTATAAAATTTTTTATTTATTTCAATAGTTAAGTTGTTCAACAAGTATTAAAAAACAATGAGACAAACAGATCCAATGTCATTTGAATTTATTTTCTTGGTAAACACTTACAACCGAAATGTTAATCTAAAAATAACCTATTTTATTTAAGAAGCAATAGCATTTTTGAGCACAAATATGCTTTTGCGAACCAGACTTTTTTGCTTCTGTGATTGTACTTAGAGCTGCTAAGCTTGAAATGAAGCCGTCGACATAATTTTTAAGCAGAATTCATAGTTAAACTGTTAATTTGGAGAAACTGATACAAAGAAGGTTTAGAGATAATATTATGAGCCAGATTATGTTATTCCAATTAATCTCGAAGTATGGTGCTTGAGTTTAAGTCTGCTAAAACAAAATTACGTAAAAATAAATAGTGGTACAAATTGGCCTTAAGAAAAAAGTTGTACATTTCTTTAGTATTCCAGGGAAATTGGTAAAAGAAATTGGAAAGTCGCAAATATAGCTGCATCTAAGTTTCAGTGCTGTTTAGTATTGGAAATCTAATCAGACGCGGAGGAGAGTCATTTATCCGCACTAAGTTAAAATTCTTTAAAATTGGTTTTCGGTGACCTAATGGAGTTTCCTGGACTTCTTCTGTAGTCATTTCTTGAACTACACCGCTGTACATGTTTATTTTTGCCCGTTTTTGAAAGACAGTTCTCATTGTATATATTCCACGAAGTTTTTTATCACTCTCCACTATTGCAAGGACGTCACCATTATGCTTGAATAATACAGTTTGTTCTTCAGTAGGCATAGGCAGTGAATAACGTCCTCCCTTTAAATGAATTGGTTTATCGTGAGGAAAAGTGTATCTTTGAACTTCTAAACGCTGGAAGGGGTTCGTTTTGGGAATAAGCCGAATGAATTTAAGTTCCTCAAGCCTATATCCTAGTGTGGGTAAAGAAGAACGGTTGACAGGAGGAGACCTGGATCTATCAAGACGACAATGCTCGGCAGACGAAAAAGAAATGTTCGAAGAACCCGAAGAAGCAGTACTGGCAGGAAGATGAGACCTTGCAGGGGAAGGATGTCTGACAGAAGTAGGAGAAATTTGGAAACGCGGTGCCCTACGCTCATGGTTTGATGTCTCCGAACTTAACTCTGCAACATGAAACTGAACTTTACATTCTATTAAAGAAGGCAATCGTATGTTGGGTTGTTTCGACCGGATGTCCGTCTATCGGACTTTTCTCTTATCAATATGGAATACAAAGAATCTGGTAGGATCATATTGATTCACATAGGATCAGATTGAAGTGGATAAAATCGGGTACAATAAGCGAGTAGCCTACTTGAGTATCTGATTAAAAGGGATCGAATTGGATTAAAAAGGGAAAATTAAGAAAGTTAACAATTTGGTAGAAAAATATTCGAAAAATTAAAGGTTTACATTTAAAAGTGGTACCTCTGCTTTATATTTATTTTAAACTTATGCAGCATAATAATCTTAAACCTAATTATTATTTCACTTTGAATAGACAGTTTTCGACACGGAAATTTTTAGGTTTATAATTGTTTCATCAATATACATTATATCTTAACAAACATAACCTCCAAAAAGAAGCCTAGGACTAATATGGATAATATCAGGTATTTTTTCTAAGTATTTCATTCGGGATCCAAAGAAATTCCTACCTGCCAAAGCACTCATGAATCCGAAAAGTTTGACATGCTGGATTTAAATTCTGCCACTCGCTATTAACTTTAAGTTTCGTCAATTTGAAGATGTGTAATAGAATGTTCTAAGCTAGTAAAAAGGGCTGTGTGTATGTTTGTCGATATGCGGATGTGTGAGTGGATGTCACATTTTTTTGTGAACACGATATCTTGAAAACGGCTGCACATAAATTGCTGACTTTTTATATAGCAGCTTATTTCATCACTGGTATCTTGAAACTGCCTTAAGGATTTAAAAAAAATATTTATTAAATTTTTATTAGCACTTCTTAATATTTGAGAAATTGATTATTTAAAGTGAACATTTTTTGATTAACATAATTAAAAATAGATGCAATAATGGAAAATATTCTTTCTTTCGATGCAAATCGATTGACCTATAATATTAACAGACTTTATTGAAGAGTAAGGAAGTTATGCTTATTCGTAATATTTGAAACATCTTTTTTAAGCAGAAAAAATGTTGTCATCTGCATAAAACAAATTTTGATGTATAAATAGGGAACACATTTTTTTATGAATTTCAAAATAGAATAATTCTTACAGCGACTGCTAGGGATTGTAATAGTAATCTCTTTTTTTAAATTTTATAATTAGTTTGTTTCATTTGAGAACTTAATCTTAACTTAGATAACTTAGCGTAAAGCTGGGTACGGGGTAACGACTTTCCGTGTTCTATCCAGGAATTTTGGATTCTGGCTCACTGTGCATCGGCAAGACACGCTGTATATATTTCAAATAAAATATGATAGTCGCACATATTGTAATTTTCTGAAAGCTGAAGAATGTAGTTAAAATTCTAGATATAATTTATTATATTCACCAATAGAATTGAAGATAACAGTCGAGGATAATATAAGTGTAGAAATAATCCGCATAATTTCGAATAAGAGGAAAACCTGATTAATGTATCAATGAAGATTTGGATAAGCAATTTAACTGAGGAATATTCTAGATGTTCTTTTGATTATATACTGCCCATATACAGAATGCGTATGTATTTCATCGTAGACATAAGGCTTAACGTTATCAAATATTTAAATTTCATTATAGTCAGTTTTAAGAAGAAGAATACGGTTATTAAATTCATTGAAACACGAAATTTTGAAATTGAGGTTAAATGGTATTTTTAGAAAAATAATTTTTTAATTCAAGAATATTCTGATTTTTGATAAGTGATTTTTTTAAATTTCACAACCTAATACTTAGACCAGATATTATTTTTATTAATTTTATGTTTATAAATGAGAATTAAAATGATTTAAAAATTTTTTGATTTTGGTATCAAAAATATATGTTCAAAAACAAAATCAGTATTATTTACGAAATTCCCTGTTCCAGAGTCAAAATTATTATTCTTTACGGAAACTTGGTTTATATTTAATTTGTACTTTTTTTTGCTCAACCTCACTCTCTGAATTCGAATCAGTTGAAATTTTTACTTATTTCAATAAGTGGCTCGATCTTATATTTCCTCTTTCTAACCCAGATTAAAAATAATCTTTCAAGCCGTGACATTCGAAAAATTAACTTTTGAATTTCAGATTAGCTTGATTTATTACGGAATCACCCTGTTTCAAATCACACATTTGAAAAAATTCAACTGTATTTAAAAAAATTAAATTACACATTCTCATATTTATTTAATAAATGATTATATAAATTATCTCAACACAACTTTTTTTACACTTGTTGTTTAAAAAAAATTTACTTTACATCCTCACGAGAAGCTGAAAATTTCCATAACAGTCAAAGTCCTTTTGAATTTTTATGAACTTAGTAGCCTCAGATATGACAATGGAAAATTCCACCCATCCACCAACCTCTGAAAATAAAAAAAATTCTGAAATTCAAATTGATTAACCTTAATGATTTAGCAACAAACCTAAATTAGACAGGGGATGATATACCCACACTATTCCTCTAAAAAAAACCCTTGCATTAAGTTCAAAATAAATGTTCCTGGAGAAAATCTAGGATTTCTTGTCATATTTTACACAATCATCAAATGGATTAGCCCCACTGATATTTTAAATAGCTTAGTCAGCCAGTAGCTGATGTTCTCACACTCTTAAGAATGTATAACGGATGCTTTCAAATCGCGCTCTTACAGAAATCTGAAAATTTCTATTATGTTGAAAGTTCTTATAATATTTTTATAAACTTAGTAAACTGAAGACTGAACTTTAAAAAACATCTCCCCAGATCTCCATTCCCTGCTCTGGATAGCACAACGCGATTTCGTAAAATAAATTTTTAAGACGCAAAAAGGAATTTTGCTGTTTCGCTTGTAGGAAATTAACTGGAAAGAAAAAATATTTCTGAAAATACAAAAGAAAGAATTTTTTTAAAAGTCAATTATTAGGTTCAGACCGCGAAAACTTCGGTTGTACAAATTCCATCTGGACACGTGCGCAGTTGGATTCAAAATTCCGAAGGTATAATTCTTTCGATTTTATTAATTTCAATAATTGATATGTAAATGTTTGAATTTGTCGAGCGTGCTTATATTTTGCTGTTTTATAAACTTCGAACGTCGTCAACTTGGCGCTAGAGGTGTTGAGATTGTTAGCTTCCGTATACGCACACCCAAAATACGTATTAAACCCAAAAAGTTTATGGGACTTTTCGAATGATGTTTTTGTTCGTTCCACGCGTCTCTACAAGGATAAGGATAACTCGCGGGACACCCTGTACATTCTTGTTCTTAAATTCTCTATTTAGAAATATCAAATAGAACCTATAAAAAAATTTAATTTATCATTTAAGATTAGGGGAAATAAAAATAATAGTATAGACTTTGAAAAACTCTAAGAGGGCGGTTAAATAATAATGAAAACAATAGCTTACTTCTGCAGTTTTAAAAGAAATATTTTAACCTGTGCTAAACAATTATTTTGGCATTAAAAATCATCCAATGATCTCAGAAGTCCAAAATTATCTAACAGAAATGAAAAACACAAATATGAATAATCTTAGACTGAAGAATTAGAAGTACAAAAATTACCATTGCTTAAACTTTAAAAATTTGAAATTAAACGTCCCAAAACTTGAATACTGTACAGTGATCTTCTGTAATTTATAAAATGCTGAACAAATTTAGTTAATATCTTGAAACGTGAAGTATTTTGAAAGTAAAAAAAACATTTTTTTAAGAACCACTAGCTTAAAATTTAAACTATTTTACGGTTTAGGGAGTCATCGTAGCTCAGGTGATACAGTGCTTGTCCTATGTTCCAAGACTGCAGCCTTGGCTGCCAAGCGGGCGCGGGTTCAATTCGCAAAGCAGGAAGCAAAGATGGACGAGCTTTCTGAAAGCTTTGCTTCTGTCCCTTGGTATACTACCCCACAGGTACTCCACGGCTTATTATCGCATTTTTTGCTTAATAATGGGAAAATTTCAAATGTAAACCATGTTTACATTAAAGGTGGGAAGTTTATTGTTTAACAATTTGAATTTTTAAAGTAGGAAGAACTAAAATGTTTACCATTCTTCTCTTGAAAATATGGAAAACTCAAGTTTGTTTAGCAGGCATAAGAAACATCTTATATACAATCAATTTTTTATATATACGCTACAATAATAGTTAGCATCACGGTAGGGCTTGAACTTTCCTCCCATGACTTTAACCATTTTGTTTGCGTTAGAGTTACTGCTGAAAGGATCTTCCATGTAGACTGGTGGGAAACAATTTGAAAGGAACTAAGAGGAACAACAAAATTCATACGGAAAATGTAGTCTTATTAAATATTTTTAAAGGATGTTTTCCTTATGAGGATCATAGACAGTTCTGACTAATTATACAGCTGGGCAATAAAAACATTTTCGACAAGCATCTAATAGTGGAACATCACCTCTGCCTTTATACAAATGCTTTAACCAGCGTTACGAATCTGCAGCCAACGGATTTTACAGAAATACTGTGGGAAAGCAGAAACTTGAATATAGCAATGGAACATGAATGAACACGGCTCTATTACACAAGCGTCGAATTAAAACATGAAGCCAAAAAATACAAGTTGAGGACGATGTTCTCTGCTAGGTATTCTCATATATCGAAAGTTGCCATAAGAGTTATTGTCGCTAAGTTGAAGGACGTCAGAAATAATCTACTTATATGAGAAGATCGAGCAAGGGAGATTAAACGACACGTCATTTTAGCAGGAGGAAACGCTATTAATGAATATAAGTTAAAAAAGCCTCAAAACAAGCTCATGCAGCAACCAAGATGATGTCTTAAATGGACATCGGACATGAACAAAGATTTTATGCGCCTTTATTTTTTGGCAGAACAAAATAAGCACAGTGTAAGAAGAAACATAATCGTATTTTCTTATTCAAGTACTAGAATATATTCATAAGAATAAAGAGCCATAATACAGCAGATCAAACACGCTCAATGTTTGTCAACAGATTTCTTTCAGCTGTTTAAGTAGCTATTCGGAGAATAGATGTGAAGAAGCAGCCTGCTACACTCTACGTGGTACCTATAATAAAGACCTGATTGAAGCTAAAAGTATTAGTAGTAAAGATAATGAATATCAAGTATCGGATTCACTAGAACTACATACTGATATCAACATCCTTCGATGTAAAGGAAAAACTCCCAGAAAAACTACAGCACCTTGAGAAGAATTTTTGTCATTTTGTGCGGGTATTAAGAGAAGTAGAACCAAAGAGGTCATGCTCTGCCATAGCTGGACATGACAAAGAAACTATACGCACTGATATAGCACCTTAAAGGCAGTCTTTGACCTATGCATTTGACCGTAAAACTAACTATTTTTAAGGTAAAAACTCTTGCGTAGTGTCAAGTTGTCGCTGGAAATAAAACCAGGAAGCTGTCACGCCATGTTGCAAAAATCATCTACCATTGGGACATCGAGACATTGACATCATCAATATTCAATAAGATTATAGACTCCCAACGGTAGATACTTAATTTTCTGACAGTTACACTTCGTTGGTACAATAACAGTAGTGGAAGAAGGCAGAAAGATGAATCTTTCAAAATACATTAAAAAGGTTTAATTGCCAACTAAGTAAAGAGCAAAATATTCAGCAAGACAGCGAAGTTCTTCAATATATAGATATAGTAGACTACCAGTCGCGTTTTCGGTGGAAAGAAACAGAAGCAACTCAGGCACTGCGTGCTTCTAACTAGAGAACCAAAGAGCTAGGTAGACTCTTGTAATGAAGTCTACTCAAACCATATCTTTAGATATTACAGACGTTTTAAAAAGAGCAAGTAAGGTAAATGTCCCAACTTGGGCGAATGTAAGGATTTGTTTAGCGTATTTTGCTTGTAAAAGTATTTTGAATCGTATGCATTGATGAAAGTTCCTAATAATGCACAGTTAGAACATTTTTCATTAATACTTTGACTGCTTATCGATATAAACTAACCATTTTTACTGAATAATAAAGAATATTTCATGCTTTACCGATGAACCTATTTGGGCGAATGAATTTTTCCTCTGACCCAGTTTGGATGAATCAAATGCCCCAATTTGGGCGAATTACGCTATGTTATATTTCGTACAGTAGATGGATATAGTCATTAATAAAAACTGACTCTCAATTTAATTAGTCACTAGGAATTTCACAGTTTTCACGTAAAAATTTATCAGCGTAATAAATCACGTAATTAAAAAAAAAAAGAATATTTTTCTCGTTCGCATTTTTAAATTTTCTATCTCATTATCGTTGTTATCGTTTCCCGCACATTTTTATCGATTATTCAATACAAATGCAGAACCAAAACAGGCATCATAACAGGAGAAAGCTTTCAGAATTGAAATAGTGTGCTTGTTATCTTGAAAATAACTCTTAATTTGTATGCAGCCGTGCTGTTTGTAAAGACTCGCACAAATTCCTCCAGACGTTTTTTCCGTCGTGTTATTATCTGTTATCAAACCAAAATGCTTTTCATAGAAAATTTATTTTCTAGCAAACGGAAATTTTCGAAAATAAATGTGATTGTGCCTTGAAATGGGAAATTTCCATGCAAAATTATAATTTCAAGAATGATCTGGTTTCCTAAAAATCGTTTAAACTCTTTTTAGTTGACAGGAAAAAATTAACAGTTGAACGGGAATTTAAAATCGTCTATCGGTTAGACACCATGTCTATACTTTAGATAATCGTATAGACGCACACATTTAAATTTTCAGAAAGCTGGACAATGTGTTTAAAATTATAAAAATACTTAACTATTATATTTACCAGAAAAATTGCTGATAACCGCCGAAGATAAGACGAGAGTTGAAACAACCTTCAGATAGATTAAATCCATATAATATAATCGTTATCTCTTACAATGTAGAAGTACAGGTTTTCCTTATTATATATTTGTATTTCATTGGAGTCGGCTTTAATGAAAAACTAAACATTAAAATTATGACGTACCCTCTCTTAAAAAATTATATTCTCTTAAGAAGAATCTAAGCTGTTTACATTTTAGTTTTATCATAACATTTATGTGACATATTTTATAAATTTATTTCGTATTTCTAAAAAATTTCTTAATCAATCTGAAAATTATTCTTTGAATCCGAAAATATGAATTTTAAACAACAAACTTTATTTCGCACCATGCAATTCAAAAAGTAGATTTTTAATTAAAGTTAAGCAAATTTCGAATGAAAAGAAACGTTATGTTAACAATATTTTTATTAATTTCGTACACAAAATTTGAAAACTTACTATTGTTACCAATGTAGAGCTTTTTGTAAAATGGAATAAATTGACAGATTTTGATGAGACTCAGAACTAGAGTTCTTCTGGCTTCTGTTCACGAATTTAAGGCAAAACTAACGAAATTTCATTTTTTCATATCGCCCAAATTTCGTGTCATAAATCAAAGATACAGTATGTAAAAATCTGAAATTACTTATCGCATTAGCCCAATTTTTGGAAAACTAAAAGTTAGGCGTTTCTGGGTTTCTGATTTTCAATTTAACACTAAAATTAAAAATTTCGATATTCCTAATTCAAAAAGGCCAAATTTTGCTAAATAGCCTATGTGGATCTAATATTGCAATTTTTTTATTTCAATCCAAAAGTCTTTATCAGGAACCCATAAACATCTCTAGTTTCCGAGGCTCCTTGTATATTAATTTTAAACTTTTAATAAGTCATACCAGTTCTGTCTAAAGAAAAAAAGAAAAATTTTTTTATGGCTGAAAAAAGTTTATCTTTAAAATAATGTTACGTCACTTAATAAATAACAGCGTTTATCGAGCGAAACTATATTTTTGCGTACTACATATGTGTACATTTTCTTAGCACTCTAGGGACTTCTGTATATGACATTGCCCTTCAAAAATATCTCAGCATCTAACTTTCTAAGCCATTCAGTATTGGAAATCTTATCAGGCGTGGAGGAGAGTCGTTTTCCTTAACTATTTGAAAACACTTTAAGATTGGACAGTTTTTGCCTAATGGAGTTTCTTGAGCTTCAACTATGGTCATTGCTTCAACCTCGCCACTGTATATGTTTATTTTTGCTCGTTTTTGAATGAAATTTTTTATTGTGTACATTCCACGAAGTCTTGTATTGCCCTCCACTATTGCAAAAACATCTCCATTTGACGCTGATACTACAATTTGCTCTTCGGTTGGCATAGGCACAAGGGAATTATTTACTCCTTTCACTCGAACTCGGTTATCACGAGGAAACTTATATCTTTTAATTTCGAATCTTTGGTTTTGATTTGCTTTGGGAATAAGCCTAATGAATCTAAGTTCCTCAATTTGAAATCCAAATACGTGCAAAGAAGAATGACTCACAGGAGGAGATCTGGATCTTTCACGAAGAAAAGTTTCGGCAGGAGGAGAAGACCTGCTCGAGGAACCCGGCGTATGATGTATATCAGCAGAATAAGATTCGGAACAAGGAACACTAGGCTGAGGACGTGAAGTCTGTAAACTTAAATCTGCAACAAGAAACAGAGCTCTAAATTTTCTTACTGCCGACAATCGTATGTTGATAAGGGTGATCCACATTTACTATTTTGGCAATCGTTTTTGCTAACATGATGCAAAAATCCAAAAATAGAATATACTTATAATTTTTGTTAAATTGTTAATACTTATCCATCGCCCCAGGCTTTTGACTTTTTCATTCAATTAGCATAAAAGAAGATGTGTAATAACGTATACTTTAACTAACCTTTTCATTTTTTAGGTTTTTGTAGCAGCTATTCGTTTTTTAAATTGTAAAATTACATCATGATTTATAATTATGAAGCTTTTTCGGGCATGAGATTAACCTTGGTATCAATATCTTTATGTATTTTGGTTTGCTGAATATGAACTTAACATTATTCTTCCTTTAGCATCTTAGAGTTTTTTTACAAACGCATAAAGTTCCTTAGAAAATCATCTTTGTCGGGTATGAAATTACACTTGATATGTAAATTATCTGGAAACAAGTCTAGGGACGATATATTCATGTATTTTGGTGTGCTGAATATGAATTTAACATTAGTTTTCTCGTAGTACCTCACGGTATCTACCTGGACGCCAAAAATTCCCTAGAAAATCAGCTTTTTTTGACATGAAATTACCCTTGGTATTAAAATCGTCCGGAAGCAGGTCCGAGCATGGTATCTGAATATAGTTTAGGTCGTGTTCTAGACGAATTCAATGATAAGGACAATCTCTTATCCTAAAAGCTGACTTTTAAAGAAATTCTACATCTAGTGGGCATCTACATTGGCACCTACGGGAAAACCTTGATATAGCGGGTAAAGATTAATGTGATATTTGAATTTATCACACCAAAATCGATGAATATATCATGATCTGAACAACTTCCATGCCATTTTAATACCAACGGTTATTTCATACCCGAAGGCCAGATTTTCTGGGAAATTTTCAGTTTCTAGCATGAAACTCTGATATTCTGAAGGAAAATTTAGGTAAGATTCGTATTCATAGCCTCAAAGTACCTAATGATGTCAGACTTTGAGCTGCCGAGCAAAGCACTTTTTTGCGTTGTTAAATTTTTTCACATAGAAGTGGGAATTTTTTTTTCTACCTTAAAAATGGTAAAACTTGTCTATAGGCCATGTGAAGACTGGGTCACGTGACCAGATTCCTACCTTACCGCCACTTTTTTTACTTCCCAACTAATTTTCATACGAAGCGCCACATAGAGTTGAAAATTTGGGATAATAAATAAGAAGTACCAAGAAAGGTGAGACTGGTCCTAAATTTAAATAATTATAAGAAAAGCAAAACAAAATATTTACAACAAAGAAACTTTTTTCCTAATTACACTAATTCAGGGCCAGAACCACCATTCTTAGTGCTTCTTGTTTAGTATCCCAAATTTTCAACTCGATGAGCCGCGTCGTGTGACTATAAGTTAGAAAATAAAAAAAGTGTCGGTAAGGTACGAATCTGGTCACGTCACATGGGCTTGAAGAGACCAAATTAAAATAGTAGTAAATCCGTTTACATGGGAAGGGAAAAATTGGTGTACTTGATAAAGGGGAAATTTTTAATAAAAACAATTTTTTATTTAAATAAAGGGCAAAAAAAATTTCCTTATATAATAAGGTGATAACTTGTTTTTTTAACTTTTTGCACTCATTACTATACTTTTTAATAAATTTCGCAGAAATGTTGCTAGAAAAAGAAGTTTGACTTTGAAAATCATTCAGTGATCTGAAAAGTAAAATATGTGGCCCAAACCAAGACAGCAGCTCGTAAAAGTTTCAAAATTGTTTCAAATTTATACTTTCTATTAAAATCGTTCTAAACATGAAAAATGAAGTTTAAGCCACTTGAAAATCAAATTTATTCTCAATCACTTTGTATTTTCGCACAAAATCGTTATCTGACTTAAATGAGTGTAATGTTGCCACACGATGCTCATGTCACGAATTATTATTATGAAATCTTAAGTACCATTAATCCATTGTTAAAGCCATAAATATCAGTGGTAGAATGCTAGCTAATAAACTATTAGAAGGCTGGCTAATGAAGTTGACCTGGAAAAAACTGGATGGGTTCCAAATCAAATAAATATTATACCTTCCATCATGAATGATAAAAATGTACAAAATCCTGTTTAATCAATTTGCGAAATACTTGAAAATGTGATAGGACTTATAAATATATTTTATTTTTATATTTACCAAAAGTATTTAGGATAATCACCGAGGATAAAACAAGAGCGGAAATAGCCTTCATCTTTTAGAATCAGAGAATGATTCGATTCGTCTTTTAATATAGAATTCGATTCATAATATCACCGGTAAATATTCTAGTGCTTCAGTAGATTTTAAAATACAAATAATATTCCATAATGATAATCTCGCGATGGACTCTTCTTTTTTAGATATTTACATTTCATTAAAATCAGTTATAGGTCGAAACATTTAAATACTTAAATGGCAAAAGGTGACATTACAATGTTTCTAATCTTTAAAGTTTTAGCGAAATATGTTTTCCCAATGCCAACTCAGATTCTCTCCTTCTAAAGAGATATTTATTTAAGTGTTTTCTAAGTTTATTATAAACCAACTTATACAATAAAACTATCAAGACGTCAAATTGCGCAATTTTAATACGGTTTCTTTTTACTCACATAATACTCTGAGCTTTCCCAGTTAAAGTAATAATCATAATATTATTGAAACACATGCAAATAGTAAAAAAATTAGAAATTTAACCTTACTCGAACTAAAATTTTTGCTTTTTACGAAAGAGATATTTTCATCCTTGTCGATGCATTAAAGACCAATTTTTACACTTTAAGTTTGAATCAATGAAAAATGACTGATTTCCAAACAATTTTTAGTGATTTACACTGTGCCTATTCGAGGACTAAAGAATCAGTCAAAATTACTTCTCAAATCAGCAGGTTGGAATTAGTTTGACTGATTTAATTTGTTTGACTTTGACTTTTTAAATCACTCACTTCAACTGATTCAATCAGTCAATGTTGTTCAGTGTTTTTTAGTTTTATAATGTAATGTAATAATAATTACAATAGCGAAGCGTAGCGTCAACATTTGATTTAAAACAGACCCGAGCAAAAATTCCTAATTGATTTCGATATTTTTAATTTAAAACACTTAAAGAACATTTTTATTTCACTTCTTCATAAGCAAATTAATTACGAAAAAACAAAATTCTGACACCTTATTTCTGATCCTTCGGTTAAAAATCAAAATAATCTTCGGATTAATTAAAATAAGTTTAATAGCGTCTAAAGCACAAAGTTGTACACAAAATATTTAGAAAAATTCTTTTCCATCGGGGTAAAAATATCTAGTCCTTATTTTGTCTGGGATAAAGACTGATTCAAGACAATTTCAAGTTAATCTTTAGGTCTAGGTCGTGACAAAGAACGAGACTATTTTTAATGTTTGAAGACAAATTTTTTCAACTAAGTTCAATTAAGTTCTTCAATTAATAGATCTAAATATGTTATCCATGCTCCTAATTTCTTATTTAAAAATTAGTTATTCCAAAATTAAAAGTTTGATTGGCTGTAAAGTTTTAATACTCAAGGGATATCCAGCTGACCATGTCCACTCTTTGGTCCAAGCCTAGCTACCTTATTCCTGGGAATGGCATGAGCTGTTGAAGGATTTCATAGTTGATAGAGGTCGGAATATAATGAACAATAAAATTTACAAACGAAAACTTTTGTAATTTTTACCTAGGAAAATTTTAAAGCCGGAAATTGGTAAGATACTTTTCTTTAAGAGTAATTCGGTTTATTTATCAAGAATTACACTTCTCTTATCTTGAAGCAAATTTACGTGGTCTTGTTTTGACAAAGCTACAACCATAAATGCAAGAGAAATCTGTGTATCGCCAATGTCTAGCTCGTGAAACGCAATCAGACACTATTGTATTGAAGAAATATTCAAGACACTTAAGAAAAAATCAAGACCAAATACTTCACTTGAGCGAGGGCATTCATCAGATGAATATTTCAAAGTAGGTCCTGGGCTTAAGCCAAACGCTTTACATGTCACGAAATTTTATAAGCGCCAATTCGAAAATATTTTAAAATATTTAAATTAAAAAAGAAATTAAATTGAAAAACTTAAAAATCTGTACAGTATCGGAATTATAATCAAAATTGTAGCAGAATCGCTTTTCATTACTATTCTTAAATTATTCGGGATAGGTGAACGGCTGCCTAATGAAGTTTCCTGGATTCCTCTGTGGTTATTTCTCCAACCGCTTCGTTGTTTATGTTTAGTTTTACCTTTTTTAAAAGTACCTTCTATTGTTATACTATATATTCCATGAAGACTTCTGTTTTTCTCCGCTGTTGCCAATACGTCACTTCTGAACATCGAGAACCCAGTTTCTTCCTCAGTTGCAATAGAAAGAATGACCTAATGTTCTCCTTTCAAATGAATTGGTATATTTCGTGTAAAAGTTTGTCTTCCAATTTAAAATCGTCGGATTTGATTTGTGTGGAAATAAGCCTAATAAATTTAAGATTGAAATAAATCTAAATATTTTTGTTTCGTATCAATAAAGGAGAATAACTGGCAGGAGGAGACCTGGACCTGGCATGTAGAGAAGGCTCAGGAGGAGGCGAATACTTGTTTAAAAGACCCTGAGAATGACGTCTGACAGGAGAACGAAAGATTGAAGTTTGTGAACTCAACTCTGGAACAAGAATCAGACCTTTATTTTTTCTTAAATTTGATAATTTTATGTTTGTTAGCGTTATGATTATTAACTTTCTTTTTTGGGAAACGCTATTATGGTTCAAATACACGAAGATAGCGTATTTTAAAGATTTTAGCCATATCGAGAATAATTATTCATTTCCCGGACGAATTGAAGATGCTTGTAAAATTTGCATGGAAATAAATGTGCAAACACAATTAACGTGAATTCTTTCGATTTATAGGATGCTATAGCCCCAGGGTGAATCTGGCAGTATTCTATAAAACATGATAGAATTAGATAGGGTTGAATAGAATCACATAGAATCAGATCTAATAGAAAATAATCGGGTTAAATCAGATAGAATCTAATAAGATCATACATAATCGAATAACGCTGGATTTAAAGGTATATAATCAGAATCGATTTGGATAAGAAAGATGGGATTTAATAAAACAGGATCCGACAGGACCAAATTGGACCGGATAGTATAGGGTCTCGCAGTATATACGATAAGAAAGTATATGAGAAAAAATGATTTATTAACAGTCTACTACCAAAACTAAATTTTATAAGTGAAATAAAAATGCAAGTAAGATAAACCTTTTAAATACTGCATTAAATAGACTACAAAACTATTTTTTTGTCGTTGCATTTAGGTTTAACACTAAAAAATTGCATTGATAAGAGTTATTAAGTAAGAATGCTTGAACGTTTTATGAAATAAAAGATGGATAGGGATATAAAAAATTTATAAAAATGTCATGTGGTGGTTAATTAAAAATTTATAAATAGCTTATTTCGGCAGTTTTCACTGAAAAATTGTAAAACATTCCCAGGAAAATAATTTTGACTTTAGAAAGAATACAATGATCGGAGTAACATCATAACTGCCAGAAATCTTTGAAAACATCCATCAGCTTCGAATGTTTTGAACGAGATTTTGGGTAAAATTTGTATAAAAATGTTTTTCAAAAGTTGAATGTCTAATTTTCATCCAAAATTTTTTAGCGAAATTTTTTGGTAACATAGAAAATTTAAACAGTGTTTGAAAATGTTGTGCAGGTTCTACAAAATACAGGATGTTTACCCGAAGCATACATATTATTTCTCGTTCATTTCACGGTTTTATACTGGTCTTTAAAAAATTGCAAAATATTGGGATGATTTTAAACGTTTTCTAAAGATTTTGTGAGATTTCTTTCGATCTAAAAAAATTAAAAGATTTCTGATTTGGAATAGCGAATTTTGGAAATAAAATTATGATTCCGAAATTTAACACAGATTTTTGTTAGTATCCCCCTTCCGAATGAAAATTGAAAATTTTTTTTTCATTCTCATTCCATGTAAAAACTTTTATCGTCAAATTTGTGAAAAATCCTTGTTCGAAATCACAACTTCTTCAGAAAAGATCGACTGTATTCCACAAATCTTATATTCTTTTTAGAAATTTAAAATAAAAAATAACATTTTTTACACTTTCAGTTAACATAAAATTCGCTCTTTTCCTGAATTATATACAGCCGAATTTTCAGTGGTTAAATTTTCAAAAAAATATAAGTTTCGACCGTAAAACAGTCACCTGGTAGAAGTCTATTGGATAGCTATTAGGTGATAAAAATTATTTACCAATGGGAAACACCGATTCTTTCGTTAAAAAAGGAAATATTTATTTTCAGGCCTAACTATTGTTTAAGTTTACTATGAACGTATTATTACTGTTGCTAAAGCAAATTTTGAAACTGTAGTGAAAAATTATGCAATTTTTGCGTAAATGTATAATAAGACTGTACTGAAAAATGGGGTAATTTCAATAAAAATCTATAATTTCTTAAGATTATTCTCAATTTTAAATGTAAGATCAGTTGCAGCAGCGTCGTAGTCTTTCGCTGTGGACTTTACCCTCGACTGTCATGAGTTCGATTTCTGCTGAAGGTGGATTTTTTAATGAATTTCTCTGTTTCGGGTTCTTCAAGATTTTTAATTATCTGATTTGTTTGAATTAAACATGTATAATTATAACAATGTTAATTATAAATTAAGCTGAACGTTCCCAGTTGATCATTTTAGTAAATATATATAACAATTCAGGTACGAACTACTTTATTACAATCGTGCATTGTTTAGGCCAAAGAATTTTTTTAAACCTGTGGGATATTTTTTGCTTAAAATACTAAAAAATGTAAAGTAGGAAAATAGGTTTTGAGCCTATAAAATATTTTCTTGACTTTAAAATATATTTATTTCTATTAATTCACATTTTTTCCATTCAAAGAAATATTCACCTATAACCAATAGCGCGTACTTTTGAATCACACAATGCTATCGTAAACCTATGGAAATATCTTTGACTGACATAAATAATTGTTTCCATCAAAGTGCTTATATTTGTTTCCTAGAAATAAATATTATTTTAAAAATAAATAGGAGTTTCACTTACATCAGCCGAATAAATTTAATTTGGTACAATTAATATTTTTTTCTGTGTATCATAGTTATAGGAATGTATTAAAAAAATTACACTGGAATCGAAGTCGTAAACGACGCCGTTTCCTCTGTAGTTTTCGGCTTAGTTACCGATGCCGTATCCTACTTTGGATTTTAAAACATCAAAAAATTCCTATGTATGTCTGGCAAGAACACACATTGACGAGTATCCCTCTAGAATTGTTATTTTAACTATCAATTCTCCCAATACATTTTTAGAACAATTTTAAATATAAAACTCGTACTCGACTATATCAAAAAGTTTGTATCAGAGAGATATATTTTATCATGAAATCAGCTTATTTTAAATTAAATGGATCTCTTTATGGACAGAAGTTTGATACTACCACAGGTTCAGTCATTTCTCCGATTTCAACACAAATAGTTATGGAAGATTTGGAGGTTTTTGCTTTTAACATTTTTTCTGTCATTTTATTCTTGGCATGTCGACGATACCTTATTATGTGTTCCTATAGGAAAGTTATAGATTGTCATTTTAATACTTTTAACAGTTCTCATCCAAAACTACAATTTACTCATGAAATGGAGCAGGATGAAAGAATTAGTTTTTTGGACATAGAAGTAATTTGGGATCGAGATGTGTGATATTATTACCCATTGCTATAGAAAAAGCACACATTCAGGTAGAATTTCAAATTTCTTTCTGCTCATGCTTTTTAAAACAAAAGTTAATTAATCCAAAACTTATTTGACAGCGCTATAGGTTTGTCCCATTTTCCATTTTACACAAGAAACTTGAATATTGTTAGGAATATTCGTTTTCTCAATCATGACTTACAAAAGTTAATTAAGAAACATATTGGAACCATAATTTAACAAATAAAAAACAAACATAGTAATATTTTGCCAGCAATAATCAAAAAGAGTTTAAGGAATATTGTTTTTTTTTTGTTAAAAGTTAATAATAATAACCTCTAGCAAACTGTATTATGTTCTGTTTAAGTATTAAAACGCATGCAAAAATAAATAAGTCCTGTGTTGATATAATTGCATTTATTTGACGAATTCGTCTTGTACCGAGCGTGTCTCTTTGAGTACTAGTCCTCCAGCACCTTTTACCCCAGGCCCTTTCTAGGAGCAGTGCCTGTTTTACCCTGTTGCCACTTCGTATTTTGAATTCACGATAATTTTGGAAATACGTGGTAACGTTGTACTTATCAGAGAAGTGATCCTTGAGGAAGGGTCACAGCAACAGACGGGTAACTGTACCTCGGCTAGACAATAATACTGACCTCGAGTCCGGATGAGGCATCTTAAAGGATTCTAAGCCTTGGTACACTTAAGTAATTTCAGTTTATGACAGAAACGTGCTTTCTGTTGATTTCCCTTGCTTAAGGACAACTTGAATGAGATTCTGGATTTGATAAAGTTGACAAAAAAGTGAAAAGAGCCCAAAGACTAAATAATATTTTTTCAATTTTTCAAATAAAAATATCCTTTAGAATAGTCTGAACATTCTGTATGCTAGTTACATATATCGATTGGACGTAGGATACATGTTAAAAATTGTATAAACGAATAATGAAATAGTAAATACTAATCTATATGCATGAGGTAAGTCTGAATACTTAATATTATGCTGAGAAAATCTGTAAAATCACTACAACTTGTAAACTGATTTATATAGTTACTGTGGCTATAGTTCATATTTTCCATACAAGGTGACTAAATTTATAATTATAAGTGATAAATAAGTAACAATATATATAATTTATAATCAATTGTACAGATATAAGAAAAAATGAAGAAATGGTTACTCAAAAGGTAAAATACAAATCTGAGCGACTGGTCGTTTGACGACAGATTTGGCCAGACATACTAAGACAGTTCTAATCATATTGTCCTTGCCTGAATGGACCTCTGTGATTCTTTCAAGGAGTCAGTTCAATGGCAATAGGTCAATTGTCCCGAACAACAACAGGCGGCTTGCTAACGGCTGGGCTCATTGTGATGTTGTTGCAGCTGATTTAAATATTCCCTTTGCCAGCTCTGCCAAAAATGCTGGGTTATTTGCTGGAAATGCTGGTATCGATTGAGCCGATTTTGTAAAAGATGACGTAGATCTGGCTCTGGGATTGCGGTGAGCGAATCTCCAATCAGGAAATGTCCAGGGGTTAAAGGAGGAAGGTCATTGAAATTATTTGAGATTGGGGACAAAGGACGTGAATTCAAACATGCTTCAACTTGCGTTTACAACTTCAGTTCTTCGTAGGTGAGACTCGTTTCTCCCACTACATGATACACATGTTTTTTTGCAGATTTCACAGCGGCTTCCCATAAGCCTCCGAAATGTGGTACACTGGAAGGTATCAGGTGCCACGGAATTTGTTGATTCGCAAGAAAGTCATACACATTACTTTGAAATTCGCTGTCAGACAATAGAGCTCTTAATTCATTGAGTGCGTTGCGAGCACCTAAAAAAGTTGTGCCGTTATCGGAATGAATATGTTTACATAGACCTCGTCGAGAGATAAAATGTCGCATGCAATTTAAAAACGCATCAGTTGACAAATCGTGTGCTAGTTCTATATGTACCGCTTTAGTTGTGAAACACACAAAAATGCACATATATGCCTTGATTTTAATGCGACTACGCGGTCTGCCTTTTAGGTAATAAGGTCCGGCATATTCGACTTCTGATGTGTAGAATGGTCGCTCTGAAATGACTCTAGAAGATGGTAAGTTCGCCATGATGTACTCGGTCCCTATCGGCTTGACCTTGAAACACGTAATGCATTTTCGTAGTACCCTTTTACCGCGTTTTTGCATGCTATTGGCCAATACTGAGTACTCAAAGATGCTATAACAGTTTGTCATCCTACGTGGAATAAACGCACCTTCTATATTGACCTTCTATATTGATGAATGGTGACAACGATAGCAATTTAGATTTTTGGAAATTTGTCCAACTTCCCTAATTTCTCTTATCTCTGGTAAGAAATCTTGGACCTGAGCAAGCTTTAAAATGTAGGTACGCGCATGAGTCAATTCTTCGGGTTTGAGATTTGCAAGCTGTCGGTTGACCTTTTCCACTGCAAAATTTCTAGAAAAGCGAGGACAGAACGCTGTCACTCTGATCCCACGAGTTAATGACGAATAACCATTGAGTGATGAGAAATCTAATTGGGAAGTTACAACAAGTACACGTTCACATTTATTTGCATCTGGCGCATCTTTTACGTATGAGGTTCGTTGAGGAGGTCACAGGTTTGAGTTTCGGGATAACCGGGTTAGCCGATTCCACCAAAATTTGCAGTCGCGCAGATCTTCCGGGTTGATACCTCTTGAGATGACGTCAGCTGGATTATTCCACGACACCACGTGGCGCCAGTTGTTATTTGTCTAGTTTTTAATCTCACAGGCACGGTTTGCAAAATAAGTTTTCCAGCGACTGGGCGAAGACTGGATCCAGTGCAGAGTGATTGTTGACTCAGTCCAGAAGTAAGTTTCATCAATTTTCAAAGTCAGTGCTATGTTTATAGATTCAACTAACTGTGCAAGTACCAGGGCAGCCTGAAGTTCAAGTCGTGGGAGAGAGATTTTTTTAATGGGGCGACTCGCGATTTGGCACATAGTAAATGTACAGTGTACTTGCCATACCGATTGGTCGTTCTTAAATAAATGCACGCTCCATATACAGCATCTGAGGCGTAGCTGAATCCGTGCAGTTCTATGGTAGCCGGATTATCGCAAAGACCCCATCTTCTCATGGAAATCTCATTTAATTTAATTAATTTTTTGCTGAAATTATTCCAAATAGTGTGTAGATCTTGTAGCAGGGCTTCATCCCAATCAATCTGCAATTCCCACATTTTTTGAATAATTATCTTAGCTCTGACAACGACCAGTCCAACTAGACCTAAAGGGTTAAAGATTTGCACCGCCTTTGACAAAAGTTTCCTTTTTGTGATTCTTGTGATAGGACTTTCTTGAACTGAGTAGCGTAATGTATCAAGCGTAGAATTCCATAAGAGTCCAAGAAGTTTAGGGTCTTTATCACCCTGAATTAATTTTTCAGATGTTGCATGCTAATTGTTTGAAAGAACTCGAGGATAATTGCATGTCCATTTACGTAATTCGAAACCGGCGTAATTCAAAAGTTGATTGAGTTCCTTTTTGAGTTGTTAAGCCGCTTTTACAGAGTCAACTCCTGTCGCACGATTTTGAGTAGAATTTCTCAATCTTATAGAGAAATAGGTTTTTCTATTTTGCTGAACATTCTCAAAATGTTTAAAAATATATAACTTTCCTAATGTTTATCGAAATTGAAAATTTTACTTAAATAATTTGCAAGCCTTCTACCAATATAAAAGAAACTTTCACTAAAATTTCTAAAATTTGAACAAAAAAAATTCTAATTTTGAAAATGCTCTCAATTTTTTATTTTGGTTGAAAATATCTGCTTAAGGAACTTAACTTTTATCTTATGATCCTTAAAAAGTGTATCAAAGGCTGACTTAATTGGACAAATCCTGCAAAAGTTAGCGTGGCTACAACCATCAGTTAACCTGGACCTCCCATTAAATTACATATTTTACTTTTTCGAATTTTTCCATGTCAACCTCATTTAAATCCTTAGAGCTTTAATTTGTAGCACTTATTGTTTAAACACTTTAAACTCAGGAATGTTTTAACTCATTGTTTAGCTGAATAGATAAGTTTTACATCTGGGAAAATACAAATTTCGACGGCTTCAGAAATAAACAAGGATACATAAAAGCACTAATATTTTTTTAAATATCAAATATTTAATGATTTTAAATTTCCCGTCATCAAGTTAGTCCAAATTATACATTTTTTTCAATTTAAAATTATTCGAATATTTGAGTATATCGAATTTCGAAGATTCGACTTTAATTTTGGCTCTATATTTTATGGCATAATGTATAGCTAAGTGTATAGTTAGATTTGTTTCTATTTTTAAAAAATATGCTATTCCAAGTGTTTCCTTATTTAAACGGAATATTCGAAAAAAGACTGCTTGTCCCTTCTAGAAATTTTAATTTTAATTTAATTAATTTAATTTCTGGGAAACTCTGGACTACAATTTAAAAAAATATAAAAAATGGAGCTAAGTCCGCTCAAGTCTCAAATATTTCAGCTTGAAGTTTGTTCGGGTCTGCTAGACACGTTCAAGATGAAACGAAAAAATTTGAGGTTCTAGCACTTAAGTATTCAAGCCTATATTTTTAGAAAAAAAAAATTAGAAACTTGCAAGACAAGCGTTGAATTACAACCAAAAAAGATTTTTTATTTTGGAAAATAATGAAAATTGACCAAATGATGGAATCTGCAAACCAAAAAGACGATTTCAATACAAAAAGTTAAATATTTAACATGAAATTTATATAATAAATATATAATGAGTACAAATTTTTCAAAATTACTGGAATTTCATTGCTGAAAAATCTGTTGTTACTTTATTAATAAATTATATCAATTAAATGCAAAAAATGATCTAGGAAAAAACCTTACTTTATTTAATAAATTATTGTGGTTTCGGAACCAAAATATGCTGTTGAGTAATATGCATGTTCTTTCCTGTGATGTTGGTTCCAGGTTTTTATTTCGAGATGTTTCGCTCGATATAATTTTGAGTTGGAATTTATCCTTGAGGTGTTGAGTCTTCTAGAAACTATGTATATATTGTGTGTTAATTTTCAGAAACTAATAGAAGAAAGTTTAGGGTCCTGAAAATTTAGGAATATGATAAGGATCTACATTACGTTGGTGAAACTTGCCTCTAAGTATTTCGCCGACGATGATCGCAACTAAAACACAATAAAGTGATAAAGATAAGTATCACACAAGGTCCTAAAGCGGAACACGTCCTAAATTTTTAACCTAGGATTCCACGTAAGAAATAGGAAAGCCAAAAATATCTCAAGATCTTTCAGATGTGTTTAGTATCGGAAATCTGATCAGCTGCGGAGTATTGTCATTCTGTAATGTTTTAAAGCACTTTCAGTTTGAGAAGCGGTTGCCTAATGGAGTGTCCCGCATTTCTTCTGCACTCATTAATTCAACCGTGCGACTGTGCATGTTTATTGTAGCCCATGTTTGACCCGCATCTCTTACTATGTACATTCCACGAAGTTTTCTTTTACTCTTCACCATTGTAAGGGCATCACCACTGGACGTTGTTAATACAGCTTGTTCTTCAGTTGGCATCGGTTGGAGGGCATTAAATATTACTCTCAGTTAAAGTGGTGTATCGTTTGGAAAAGTGTATCTGCGAATTTCAAATCGCTGGAGCGGATTCGAGTTGGGAATAAGGAGGAGCAACCTAAGTTCTTCAAGGGTATGTCCACGTAAGTATGTGGGAGAACTACTGGCAGGAGGAGACCTAAACCATAATTCGTTAATCATGTTTTTATGACGGCGTCTGTCTGTCATATCGGCCGCTCGTCCGTAAACACGATAACTCTAAAATATAAACAGGTTAATTCGATATTTGGCACACTTTTTTAAGGTCCTAAGAGACATGATTTGTTCATTAAGGACATGCAACACAGCTAAATACCTATATCACTGACCTCACTTTGTCGGTTCATAGATTTTTTTTTAACCTACGAAATTTTTTTTCAAACTAAATATCGAGCTTAAACTTTGGAAAATGTACTATAGTACACTAAAGTACGCTAAAGTACTGCATTTGGGTAGGAACTTGACTAAAAATTATTACCGGACATATTAAAACTGGAATTTCAACTAAATCTCTTCCGGAACGCAACAAAGAATTCGGCTATGAATTCCAGCATCATCAGCCCGTAACAGTTTTCGCGGTGTGCACGAAAACCCGAATCCTGGCGGCCACTAGACGAAGCTCTAACAGCTGGAACGTGCTACATTATTATTATTATTATTATTATCATTATTATTATTATTATTATTACACCATTAAGCCATTTCCCTTTCGAGGTAGGCGTGACTCACTCGGCAGGGGAAAGGA
>NC_046658.1:99752632-99756202 GCF_010883055.1 Belonocnema kinseyi
AATAATAATTTTTTGTAATAATTTACAAATGTGTGTCAAAAATCGAGCGCGTTGTGCGATTGTCACGATAAGAATTTGTACCCCAAAGCCTATAGATTTTTGAGCATTTATATCTTTAACTATAATTAAGTACAAAATTCAGAATGTGAAGACAAATTTGAATTTGATAATCTAAAGGAAAGCTTTTTGATGAAGGTTCACTTATGCATTCCAAATTCAAAGTAGAAATATCTGATAGCGAAGCGTGAGGTGTAAATAAGTTCGAGCGCGAAGCGCGAGATCCAACAAACGTCAACAAATTTATAAAGTACAAGAAAAAAAAATGCTCAGTTGGTTAACAAATTTTGAATAAAAAAAAAAAATAATAATAACTAAAAATCCCATTACAGAAAAATAACTATCCATTACCTTTAATAGAAAGTCTCATTTAAAAAAGAATATTTAAAATTTACATTAGTTGTAGAAAATATAATAAATGGTTGTACAATTATAAAAAAAAAACTCATCTTCGTGTTTCGTTAACATACGGACAAAGTTTATAAGAGAGATTAAAAGGTGGTTTGAAAAAATTTGAAGTAAGTATATATTTTTTTTGTATATAATTTTAAACATATCGTACGGCTTATGCCCTGGTACTGTTGAACCACCTTTTGACTAATATGTTTCGCTCTAGAAAAAAAAAAAAAGTAATTTTAAATCATTAGGAACCTCTTTTATTTTTTAGGTTTCCTAATTTAATTCTGTATCTATTTATGGTTATTTAAATTTTCTTTATCATGAACCACTATTTTTTTTAATCGGAAGATTTTTTTAAAGCGAAAATATATTTTTTTGTACTTAGATTTTGTTCTAAAACATGCATTTTTAAATTCGCTAATTTTTGTATGAACTACTTCTTTTTCGAGTATAATTTGCCTGAAGGTTATGGAAATAAATAGCTATGTAAGCCTGACAGAACCAACTCATGAAATCGTGATGTTTCCTGTTTCATAATTAACGGCTTATTTAGGGGTAATTTAATGCCCCATTGCCGAATTTTCGGCTCTTCATTTTTTTTTAAATATGCAAGGTTCTGCCGGCTTTAATTCAAGCCTGCAGCCCCACTCAAGGAATCGGTCAATAATGATTATATGAAATTGCCCTTTTTGCAGAAATTTCCGGCTCATTTCTGGCTCGAGATATCCCTTCAAACCACTGCCTTACCTTTCAAATTAAAAAAGGGCGACGAAGGGCAAAGTTACAAAATATAAATTTTTTAATTCTCTTCCCAGCATTAACAAATGACTATTTGGGCTCACTTCCTATCCAACTATGCATTTTACTACTTAGCCCTTTTTATAAAATATTCCACAGTGCTCCCAGCTTTTTTTCAAACCGGCAGCACCATTCGAGGAATCGGTCAAAAAATAGTTATATCAAATTCCACTTTTCACAGGAATTTCCGGCTCATTTCGGGCTCGAGACATCCCTTTGAACCACCGCCCTACCTTTAAAGTGCCACGAAGGGCGAAGTTACAAAATATAAATTTTTTAATTCTCTTCCCAGCATTAATAAGGGACTGTTTAGGGCTCACTTTCTATCCATTTATGGACTTTACTATTTAGCCCTTTTTATAAAATATTTCACAGTGCTCCCAACTTTACTTTAAACTAGCAGCACCATTCGATGAATCGGTTAAAAAATTATTATAGCCAATTTTACTTTTCACAGGAATTTCCGGCTCATTTCTGGCTCAAAATATCCCTTCGAACCACTGCCCTGCTTTCAAAATTAAAAAGGGCCACGAAGGGCGAAGTTACAAAATATAAATTTTTTAATTCTCTTCCGAGCATTAATAAGGTACTGTTTAGGGCTCACTTTCTATCCATTTTTGGATATTACTTCTTAGCCCTTTTTATAAAATATTCCACAGTGCTTAAAGCGTTTCTTCAAGTCAGGAGCACCATTAGAGGAATCGGTCAAAAAATGATTATATCGAATTTCACTCTTCACAGGAATTTCCGGCTCATTTCCGGCTCGAGATCTCCCTTCGAACCACCGCTGATTCATACCTCTGCCAATATCAATGAAATCAATTTTTTTACAATTTCATTAGGGGCTTCCACGCCCTTTCCATTGATTGCACACATTTTTTAGCTAAATATTTGTCCTTTAAAAGTCAAAATCAAAAATAAATTTGACTTTTTTCATAATTTATGGTATTTAAAAAAATTATTTCCCTTGAATAATTTGAAGCTCATTCAGGGCTTCTAAAATATTATTGAATGGAAGCAGTCAGATTTTCCCATTGCCCTTTTTTTCTTATATATGGTATTGTGGTATCTAAACGTTGCAAAAATACTTGAAGGAAACAATTAAATCCATTGTTTACCCTGGAATAATTTAGGGCACATTATGGACTAATTTTTGCCCGTAGTCCCAAATTATGTTTCCATTGTTTAGATTAGTAATAATAATAGATTCATAAATTTGGAACACAGACTCAAATAAGTCCATAATGAGCCCTAATTTATGCAATGGGAAAGAACTTCCGGCCGGAAATAAGCCGTCAGTTCCTGTCGTAAGTGAAATTCGATATAATTATTTTTTGACCGATACCTCCAATGGTGCTGCTGGTTTAAAGAAACGCTGGGAGCACTGTGAAATATTTTTTAAAAAGGGATTAGTAATAAAATCCATAGTTGAATAGAAAATGTAGCCCTAAAAAGTCCCTTATTAATGCAAGGAAGAGAATTCAAAAATTTATATTTTGTAACTTTGCTCTTGGTGGCCCTTTTTTAATTTTGAAAGAAGGGCAGTGGTTCGAAGGGATATTTTTAGCCGGAAATGAGCCGGAAATCTCTGTCAAAAGTGATATTCGGTATGATAATTTTTTGACCGATTCCTCTAATTGTGCTGCTAGTTTGAAGTAAAGCTGGGAGCACTGTGGCATATTTGATGAAAAGGGTTAAGTAGTTAAATCTATAGATAAATAGAAAGTGAGACCTAAATATTCCCTTATTAATTCTGGGAAGAGAATTCAAAAATGTATATTTTGTTCCTTTGCCCTTCGTGGTCCTTTTTAATTTCGAAAGTAGGGCAGTAGTTCGAAGGGATATTTTGAGCCGGAAATAAGCCGGAATTCCTGTGAAAAGTGAAATTCGATATGATAATTTTTTGACCGATTCCTCTAATTGTGCTGCTAGTTTGAAGTAAAGCTGGGAGCACTGAGGCATATTTGATGAAAAGGGTTAAGTAGTTAAATCCATAGATAAATAGAAAGTGAGCCCTAAATAGTCCCTTATTAATTCTGGGAAGAGAATTCAAAAATGTATATTTTGTTCCTTTGCCCTTCGTGGTCCTTTTTAATTTCGAAAGTAGGGCAGTGGTTCGAAGGGATATTTTGAGCCGGAAATAAGCCGGAAATTCCTGTGAAAAGTGAAATTCGATATGATAATTTTTTGACCGATTCCTCTAATTGTGCTGCTAGTTTGAAGTAAAGCTGGGAGCACTGTGGCATATTTGATGAAAAGGGTTAAGTAGTTAAATCCATAGATAAATAGAAAGTGAGCCCTAAATAGTCCCTTATT
>NC_046658.1:99756302-99761479 GCF_010883055.1 Belonocnema kinseyi
GAATTCAAAAATGTATATTTTGTTCCTTTGCCCTTCGTGGTCCTTCTTAATTTCGAAAGTAGGGCAGTGGTTCGAAGGGATATTTTGAGCCGGAAATAAGCCAGAAATTCCTGTGAAAAGTGAAATTCAATATAATAATTTTTTGACCGATTCCTCTAATTGTGCTGCCAGTTTGAAGTAAAGCTGGGAGCACTGTGGCATATTTGATGAAAAGGGTTAAGTAGTTAAATCCATAGATAAATAGAAAGTGAGCCCTAAATAGTCCCTTATTAATTCTGCGAAGAGAATTCAAAAATGTATATTTTGTTCCTTTGCCCTTCGTGGTCAGTTTTAATTTCGAAAGTAGGGCAGTGGTTCGAAGGGATATTTTGAGACGGAAATAAGCCGGAAATTCCTGTGAAAAGTGAAATTCGATATAATAATTTTTTGACCGATTCCTCTAATTGTGCTGCTAGTTTGAAGTAAAGCTGGCAGCACTGTGGAATATTTTATAAAAAGGGCTAAGTAGTAAAATCCATAGTTGGATAGAAAGTGAGCCCTAAACAGTCCCCTAATCATGCTGGGAAGAGAATTAAAAAATTTATATTTTGTAACTTTGCCCTTCGTGGCCCTTTTTTAATTTGAAGGTAGGGCGGTGGTTCGAAGGGATATCTCGAGCCAAAAATGAGCCGGAAATTCCTGTGAAAAGTGGAATTTGATATAACTATTTTTTGACCGATTCCTCGAATGGTGCTGCTGGCTTGAAGTGAAGTTGGCAGCACCGTTGCATATTTTATACAAAGGGCTAAAAAGTAAAATCCATAGTGGGATAGAAAGTGAGCCCTAAATAGGCCCTTATCAATGTTAGGGAAAAAATCGAATATTAGGTTTTTGGCCCTTTGCCCTTCGCGGCCCTTTTTTTAATTTTGAAGGTAGGACGGCGGTTTAAAGGGATATGTCGAGCCGGAAATGAGCCGGAAATTCCTGTAAAAAGGGCAATTTGATATAATCATTTTGGACCGATTCCTTTAGTGCTGCTGCTGGCTTGAAGTAAAGCTGGCAGAACCATGAATATTTTTAAGAAACTGAAGAGCCGAAAATTCGGCAATCGGGCATTAAATTAGACGTAAATGAGCCCTTAATTATGAAGTAGGTGACATTATGATTTGATGACTTGATTCTGCCAGGTTTACATAGCTGAAATAAATGCGAAACGTCGCATATTGCAATATGCTTGTTTTTCATTTAACAATTAAATCAATTTTTCTCGGATTATCCCTGTCACATGTCTGATTTTTTTATTTCAGATATATTACTTTTCACTTTTTAAACCATATTTCACATTTTTTATATAAGCAATGGCTATTTCTTTGAAACAAATAGTGTTAAGAATATTACTACGAGAATTAAATTGTAGGGAACTAATAGTTGTTATGGTTATATTAGTAGATTATAAAAGAACTACATCTTTGGATGTTGGTGACGGAGATTAGAAACAATCAGTGAAAAAAATTTTAAGTGTGGCAGTATCTGAACCAATATAAAAATTTCATCTTTCTTTCTTGATTCTGAGAGATATTTTCGCTCAATTTGAAAATGCATCAGAAGAGCTGAAAAAATTAAACTAACAAAATTATGGCGGCTGTTCTGAAAATTTTTAAGATCAGCAGAAAAAAGCATTTATTTTAAAAGAGTTTATTTTTCCTCCACGTCAGTTTTTCCATTTTTAAAATTTGTTGTGGTTTTTGAAGTTCCCCTAAGAGATCTATCAGGACAAAAAAGAAAATGTTTGATGACAGCTTTGCTTTAGATGGTGAAAAGTAAAAAAAAAATTCAACAAATTTTTCAGAAACAGCCTCGCCAACTAATCGTCTAAAAATCTAAAATCCCTTGACAAAAGAAAATATTGACTTTCAGAAAACGGGAATAATTGTATTTTTCGGACAGTTTAAAAATATACATAAAGTTATATACATATTTTATTATTATAATTATCAATATATTTGAAGGTAGCCGTCAACGCCAAGAGATAAGTAAAAAAACTTCTCATCTTTTCGCATTAAAGAAATAACAGATTGATGTAATGATAAGGGATTCGACTAAAAATATAACTGGTTGAAACTTCAGAGCTTTATGAATTTATATAAAAACATATCTAATAGACGTTATCTCCAAGATTATAGGCGTAACACCTGTTATTAGCAGATAATTACATTCAATCAAAATCAGTTATAAAGAAAAAATATACTTACAAATTTTTTTCAAACTGATTTATAATTTGAAAAGATTTTTGAATATTTGAAGAAATATTAAAATATTTTTAATGATAATATTTCTGATTTTTAACAGAAAATTTTGGAAGTAAAATTATCATGCTAAATTTAAACAAAGATTTGCTTTAAAGTCTCTTTTAATAAATCAGAATTGGAATTAATTTTTTTCTGATTTTTCCCATGCGAAAAATTATTTGTTTCAAATAAAAATTATATATATATTTCAAACCTTTTGACATTAAAATTTGTTAATATAGTAACTCCATTTTTCCAAAAGTTGTGAGAGGGATGCTGCTGAATTTCAACTTCTAAAAGGAATTTTTTATTTTCCCTTCTTCTAATTGCATTAAAATGCTTATTTATTGAATTATAATGTGAAATCCTGATGTTAAATTATTAACTAGAAAGGTGAATTTTTATTCAAAAGGAATTTCTTTTGATCAAAAAAGATTAATTTGAAAAAATACATTATTTTTTGACAAAGTAGTTAAATTTCAAACTGGAACAGTTTTAATTTCCAACGAAAAGTACACTAATTATACTTTGAACTAAAAAATTAATTTTTTACTGGAGAACGAATTTTCAACCAAATAGATGAATTTCAAACTAAGAGAGATAACTTTTTAACAAAATGCGATTAGTCAAAGTTTCACTACATAAAATTACTTTTCAACAGAAACGATTAAATTTTCACCCAATATAATTTAATAGATTGAGACAAAGTTTTAAAAAATACTTTAATTTTCAACAAAGAATAGTAATGTTTTACAAAAAAAAAGAATTTTGCGTGAAATAACGGATTTTTTAAACAAATTCTTTAATTTTTAACTCAAAAATATAATTTCTCACTTAGATTTTTAGTTTAAAAAATTTATTATTTAAAAAAAAATCTGCACGATTCAAACCAAATATAAGTATCCCAGTTTGAAGGGGTTGAAAGAAATTTTGTGAATATAATTTCGGCGAAAAAACGTGTTAAATAAAATGTTATTGTAGCTCATGTCTTCTTTTCTAAAAATTCATTTTTTTATTTTTATTTTACGCTTCTCACGAATAAAAAAAAGTAAGTGTTCTGTCGAAAAGTTGTTCACAGCAGACTTTTTAGATCATATTCACATTCCAAAATTTGATAAAAAATGTGACTAATAAATATTCATCTTCTTCGAAAGATTATTTACGTAATGTGATATCCTATAATTGTCATCTATAGGATTTTAGGCGTCATGCGGAACCTTATCAGATTTTTATATTACATTAAAGTCAATTTCAAGGAAAAAATGTACTTATGAAACCCGTTAAAATTGGCGTCACGATTCATACAATGTTTAATTATTTAATATAAAAGATTTAGCAGAAACCGGAGTTTACTTAGAATTTCAAGAGGTTACCAAAATTTAAAATGATTTTTTGTTTGTAACATCAAGTTTTTAAAATAAAATAAAAATTTATAATTTGAGCAGCGATTTCCTAAAATGCTATTCTTTCAAATTAAAATTGAATTTCTACTTAGAAATTCAAAGTTATAATTTATTACTCAAATTTCCTGTCCCAACTAAGAATTATTTTTAATACTTATTTTCAGGACGGAATCAGCTTTTTTTTTAATTTTCTAGATATGAATTTTCAGTGTTGACTTCTTACCCGAAAATGTAAATTTTTAACATAATAAATAATTTTTAATTGACATGTTACGAATCAAAACTGTTAATTAAATCAGGTGTTCCGAATTGGGGCTCTTGTGAAAAACCAAACTGACACCCAAAAATTGTATTTAGTTGTTTCTTTTTTATTGCGGGTCAGTTGTTCTATCAGTTGTTAACAATTTCATTATCTATACACAAACAAAATTATAAAATCATTTTTAACAAATGATTCCTTAATAAAATTGCCATTTTTGCAGTTACCTCAGAATCTGTTGCTCAGAAAAATTTATAACTTGTACACTGTCTATATCGAGGATAGATCTCTTAAAAGGTGAAAACAACCTTCCGATCGAATGAAAACTTCTCTCCTTAAATTCTTGTTAAAAAGTTTCTATTTTTAAGAGGAAGCCATTTAAATTCTTCATTTATTAATGAACAATCATCCAGATCAATCAGTGTCATTATATTGCTTCAAATTGTTGCGAAAGCTTTATAAAGAATTATTAATAGAATTTTTTTCCTTCATAATTTCTTTTCATAAATTATTTATAACAATTGATATAAATAATTAATTTCAATAACCTGAATGGACTAATTTTTTTTTATTAATCCTTGACATATAATCAAAATGTTCACTTTCTTGATATTTTCTTGTACAACGAGCCATTATTTATTGATGGACTTATAAAAAATGTATTTTTTATAAACATGCCATCCACTACAAGCCACAATTTTCAATTTATTAGTGATTACTTTTTTTATGTCCTTAATTTTATCATAAAAAATGTAATTATTTTGGGTACCATTTTCGACATATGACCCTTATTGTTTATAACTATTCTTATCAATAAAAACGCTCAATTAAGAAAATGGATTTTTTTAAATTTTCTTATTAATCTATGGAACAAAATAAAACTTTTCACTTTCGTGATATTTTATCGTACCACGAGCCATTATTTATTGATGGACTTATAAAAACTATATTCTTTATAAATATAACATCCCATAAAAGCCAAAAGTTTTATGTTATTAGATATACGAGGGTGGATTGATAAGTTTCCGGCCTGACCAAGAGATGGCGCCACTAGGCCTACCTTGAGGTGGCGTTCTATAGTACCATCCTTAGATAGCTTGTAGCTATAGTTTCAGCCCGATCGCCATGTTAGTTTAGGTTAGTTTAGGTTTTTCTTAAAAATGGAAAAGCTGGAAAATCGTGCTGTCATCAAATACTTTTATTTGAAGGGGTTAAAGCCGAAGGAAATCAAAGAAGAGATGGACTCAA
>NC_046658.1:99761579-99770737 GCF_010883055.1 Belonocnema kinseyi
AGCCTTGGAGGAGATTATGTTGAGAAATAAAAAAAAAAAATTCTTAAAAACGTTGTTTTTCTTGGTCAGGCCGGAAACTTATCAATCCACCCTCGTATTTTATGTTGATTTTCCAAATTTTTTCGTTGGATTCTTGGTTTTATTTTCAGGAATTCTGCTCATCTCTTCAAAATAGTAACACTGAGAAACATTTAGTATATTTAGTGTACAAAAAATATGTATGAACATTAAATAGTTATACAATTACAAATTACTATTTCAGGATTTTTAATTTTTATTATTATTTTATGCTAGCACAAGCACAAGAATTGTAAAATACAAGAGTATCGTAACAGAATAATGAAGACAATATTTCAGAGGAATGGCATGGTTGTTCTTGAACACTTGTTGAATGGCAAAAATGATATTTTGAAATATAAAAATGGTACGTGCATCTCATTAAATATATCATGAATGTAACATATTTTTTATCAAATTTATAAAAAGAACATTTTTATATAGATGATAGAGTAAAACCTTTTTTGGGGTAAGTTTTGACGAATTAAAAAAAATGTGGTTTTGAATTGTCTTCTTTTTAATCAGAATTACAATTATTTGTTTAGATACCCGTTACCTTTCGAAATTCTCTGTTCCAAGTCATCATTGCAGTTAATTTATTTATGGCAATTCTCTGCTATAAAACATAAATCTTTACAGAGAAATCGACCTTATTCACGACTTTTTAATCAACTCTTTAACTCTTTTGTTGAAAATTCGAACTTTTGGCCTTGAAAGTTGTCTTTTTCGTTTAAAGATTACTTCCTGGATAAAAAATTGTTTGTTTGATTGATAATTGACCTATTTTGTTGAAAATACGCTTTTTTATTTGAAAATTATATTCTTTTCTTTTGCTGTTGATTTAACTAATTATTTGCAAATTCGCTTTTTTAGTCTTAAATTAATTTTTTTAGCTATAAATGCTGTTGTTCGGGGTTTGCCTCAAAATGTCTCTTTTTAAGTTAAAAATTAATTTATTGTGAGAAAAAAAGTCGTAAATTTTGGGCCGAACATTAAATTAATTTCTGAGAAAATGTGTTTGTTCTAGTTCAATATGATTTTTTAACTTCATTTTTTCGGGCTGCAAACTCAACTGCTTTGCAGGAAGTTCGTCCGTTTGCCTTAAAAATGCAATATTTTGAAACAATTATTTCCTTCGTTAGTTTTTTGTTAAGTAAGCGTAAATGAATTTTCAATTTAAAAATCGATACGTTAAGAGATATTTGAGATTGTTAACCCTACAAAATTAACTTAGAAAAAAAGTTATTTTCTAATCAGAAAAGATGGATTTTCCGCCAACAAGTGGAATTGAAGCAATATTAGTCATAATTTAAATGAAAACAGTTGCATTTATGATAAAACAGTTGAACATGTATGTTAAAGAGACAGATTATCAATGAAAAGTTGAATTTTACCACAAAACAGTTTAACATTTAAGAAAAAAATGTGAATTTGGGACAAAAAAAGTTTATTTTGGACTAAGGAAAATTTTAAGAACATAGTTCAACTTTGTTTGTTCTGTGTCACGGAGAATTTTCTATCTAAAAAAACAAAACTTAATGTTAAATATTCTGTAATCATTACAAACGTCTTGAAATTGGTTAAATTTTTATACTTAAAAAATTTTCTTACTTCATTATTAAGTTATATCAATTTTAAACCTTTTAAAAGTCATATCAGTTCAGTCTCAATGAAAAAAAAAAAATTCTCTATTATTTATATTAATGTTATTGATAGGTAGGTATACTAACTGCAAAAAAATTGGCTCAGAAATAACGTTATTTTAATCAATAATAGCGTATTTGAAGCCAGAATATGCTTTTGTGTACTAATTATTTTTCCTCTTGTGATAGTGATTTAAGCTGTTACGTTTGAGATGGGACACTTAAAATTAATTTTGAATTGGATTATGTATCTTTGTCTGTATGTCTCTTTGTGTGTAGATCAGATCTATTTATTATTGGAAATCTGATCAGCTGTGGCGTATTGTCTGCCTTTAGTATTTCAAAATTCTTTGAGATTGAGAAGTGGCTACCTAATGGAGTTTCCCTGCATTTCTTCTTCGCTCATTAATTCAACCACGCGGCTGTACATGTTTATTTTTGCCCGTGATTAAAGCTTAGTACTTTGTATATAAGTTCCACGAAGTTTTGTTTTATCCTTCACTATTGCAAGGACATCACCATTGGGCGTTGTTAATACAGTTTGTTCATCGTTTGGCATGGGTTCAAGAAGATTAGATTTTCCTTTGACTTTAAGTGTTGTATCGCTTGGAAAAGTGTATCTTCGAATTTCAAATTGCCTTTGCGGATTCGAGCGAGGAATAAGCCGGAGCAATATAAGTTCTTCTAAGGTATGTCCAAGTAAGTACTTGGGAGAAGAACTGCCATGAGGAGACCTAGACCTTTCGCGAATTGAAGATTCAGCAGGACACACACCAGATCCAGGGTTGGAAGCTTGTGAACTCAACTCTGCAACAAGAAACAAAGCTTTTTTTTAAGTGGACATTAGTATACCTGCAAGGAGATAAAATTGGTGCGAGTGCCAGAAAATAGAATTTCCTCAAAATTTGATCAAATCGGTAATACCATCCCTCAGGTACTTGAAGCTTACGCTAAAATGCTGGTCATCTTCTCATATTAAAACACCAAGCAACAACGACTTTCTCGGCTCCAATTCTGTCCACATCCACGCCCCCTGCTCTTATTAACTGAAATTTGGCGGACTGTCATGATAACTAGACTCTCCACCATATAACGAATCAGTACTTACTTTGTATAAGATTTTGTCTCGCAAAATAAACCAATAGAATTGAGGTTTTTGTCGGGCGTAGTATAATTTTAGCTCTACTTTAGTAAAAGGAAATTTAAAAACAATTCCTTTTCAACTTAAGAAATATAATTCCTTTCCAGAATTCCCTATTCTAAAACATAATTCTTTCGGATATCACGGAAATATTTCAGATAATCGGATATCCGGAAAGATTTAAATGTTTGGAAAGCCTAAAATTGTAATTATAATTATAGAAATATCTTATTCTTATATTTGCCAATATAATTGGAGAAAGCCGTCAAGGCCAAGAGTAGAGTATGAAAACTCATTTCTTTTCAAGTTAGAGAAAGAAAAGATGAATATATTACTAAAAAATTGGACTAAAAATGTATCTAATTAATACTTTAAGACTTCGTAAGGTTATTTAAAAAACTTAACTTATAGACGTTATCTCGTAGTTTGTAGGTTTTAAACTTCGTCTTAACAGATATTTGTATTCAATTAAAGTCAGAAGTTAAAAAAAATATATTTTCTAAATGCCTGAAAACTGGCTTATAATTTCAAAATATTTTCTTAATATTTAAAGAGACATTCAAACATTTTGAAAGATCAGATTTCTGATTTTAAGCAGCGAATTTCGCAAGAAAAATTATCATGTTAAATTATAACAGAGATTTATTTTAAATTCTCCGTTGTAAACCAAAATTTAAATAAATTTTTTGAACTCTCGTTTGATGTCACAATTCTCTGTTCCAAATAAGAATCATATATATTTTAAACATTTTCTATCAAAATTAAGAAATAGACTGCCTTTTAATAAAATTTGTAAGAGGGATCGTGCCGAAATCCTACTTCTAAAAGGAATTTTTTTTGGCTTTTCCTCCTTCTAAATGCATTATAATGAAAGAAGACTAATTAAAAAAAGCTTGAATGTTCAATCAAGAAGGTTAAGTTTCTACCATAAAAGATGCATTTTCCTTAAAAGACATGCATTTGTCAAACAAATTCTTAATTTTTTCACTAAAAAATATAACTTTTAATTGCATTTTCAGTTACGAAAGTCAATTATTTATAAAAAATTTCAAACAAAGAGACTCTATGAATAAATTATCTAATATATTAAAATGGTGCAGGAAATTCTTTTTTGGCAAAGATTATTTATTACATATGTTATCACACAGTCGTTATCTATAGAATTTGAGGCATCTAACTGAACCTTATCAGATATTTATATTTCATTAGTCAGTTTCAAGAAAAATTGTATTTACTATACCCGTTATAACTGGTATCAAAATTAACATTATGCTCAATTAATTAATATACATTTTTTAGACAAAACCGGAGTTTACTCAACATTTTAAGAGATTAGCAAAAATTTTCAAAATGTGTCATTGATAACAGCGACTTTAAAAAACAAAATTATAATTTAGCATTTGAACAGTGATTTTTAGCATCCTATTCTTTATAACGAAAGTTGAATTTATTTTCCAAAATTTTCATTTTAGGTCGAACATTCCTTGTTTCAAATCGAATTATATTTTCTGACGAATATGAAAGACAAATTGGCAATCAAGAAATATTTTTCAGTCAAAAAAGTAATATAATATATGTATAATATATGCTAAGGCTTGAAAGAGCGAAAATAAGAGAAAGTTTATTTGAAAGACAAACAATTGAAAAATTAACCAATTTTTTTATTTTGAAGAGATAACATTTTAAAAGTAACGAATTTAAGTGAAAAATAAAAATTTTCAACAAAAAAAAAGTTAAGATTAAACAAAGAGAACAAAATTTAAATTTCATTTTGTGTTAGGTAAAATTGATTTTCCATTGCAGTGTCGATTGAAATTCAATTTGAATTAACTATGATTCATTTTCTGGTTTTAACGATTTACACTTGACAAGAATTCCACCTAACCTTAAATAATTATAAATCTATTTGAATTTCTCGTAATAAAGTTGAATTGACATACATGTAAATTAACTAGAAGTAAGTTGGAATCACTAGAATAATTAAATTGCTAGACATAAATTAAAATCGACTACAATTAAATTGGACTTAATAAGAGATAAGAGGTGTGCAGTCGTTTTTTTAATTTTCCGTACAAATTTGGACACGCATGCAACAAAAGAGAGAAAACTTCAGTCAAGTAATTGAAACTCGATTTAGTTTAATCTTAAACTCAAAATAATTATGTTTGAATAATTTTGAAAGAGTGCCAAATTTTACCATATTTAAACATCATGACTTTAAGAATAAACAATTCTACGTGAAGGGAGTAAACAATAATTCATAAAACTAAATGAAGATTTTGTAAAAAGTAAATTAAATTTAAAATCCTAGGATATTTAAGAAGCATTCAAATAGAACAGATTCATGCTTGGGAAAGAACGAAATTTTTTGTTAATGAATTTTTTATTGATTTTTCAGATACAAGGTCTGGTTTAAAATTGTTTCTGAAGTAAAAGGGGTAATTATTTTGTTTTTCACATTCAAGTAAATATTTTAATTAAGTGTGAGGGGAAAAGTTTTTTAATTTTCAATCTTGAAAGGGGGCCTAGCACAAGAAATCCTTAAGAAGGCTGCATTTTGCAATGTTATAACAATCCGAAATTTTCGGATATTGGAATGATATATTTTATTATAAAGGAGCAAATCAAACAACTGTCTTTTCGTGTATAAAACTAAAAATCAATTTTTTCTGCTTTAGGTTCATTTTTTGCGCACGGCTACATATGATAGTTGCACACACAAAGAAATTAGAGCATGCTATGGTGGTTGAAGATAATAATTATTTATTATTATAATATCATTGTGCATTATTTGTTTATATAAATAAAGGATTAATAGAGGAAACTGGTTTTGCATTTAAAAATGTTATTTATTTAAGAACCACTTAAAAACTAGTAAAGCAATTAATAAATCAATTGTGAATAAAGTGGGTGCCCGTGAAATAATCCACAATAAAAAATTCAAAGTTTAAAGTGGAATGTGGATAGAGAATGAATTGACGAAGAAGGAAAATTCGTTCTTTTTTAGCATTCCAAGAATTGATCATGAGAGAATACAAAGTCTGAAATATCTCGAAATTTAACTATGTAATCTGTTCAGTATCGGAAAGCTGATTAGTCGGGGAGGCGAGTTGTTTACTCTTACTATTCTAAAATTCCTTGAGATTGGAAAACGACTGCCCAATGGAGTTTCGTCGATTTCTGCTGTGGACATTTCTTGAACCGCGCCGCTGTTCATGTTTATTTTTGCCCGTTGTTGAGCCTCTCTCCTTGTAATATAAATTCCATGAAGCCTTGATGTTGCCCCCACAATGGCAAAGACGTCACCGTTGGATGTTGATAATACACTTTGTTCTTCTGTTGGAATATGGACACGGGAATTATTTACTCCTCTCATGTAAATTGTTTTATCGCGAGGAAAAGTGAATCTTTGAATTTCGAATCGCTGGAATGAATTTGTCTTGGGAATAAGCCGTATAAATGCAAGTTCTTCAAGTGAATATCCAAGTATGCGTAAGGAAGAACGACAAGGAAGCGGAGACCTAGACCTGTCACGAAGATTATGCTCGGCAGAAGAAGACCTGTCCAAAGGACCCTTAGAAGGAGATCTGGTACGACTATGAGACGCTTCAGGAGAACGATATCTGATAGGAGTACGAGAAGTTCGGGAAGCAGAAGTACTAGGCACATGGTTTGATGTCTCTGAACTTAACTCTGAAACATGAAACAAGACTTTACATTCTAATAAAGCAGGCAATAATATGTGTGAAATGGCGGTCCTTATCGGATAGCACCAAAACCAAACACAAGAGAATCAGATTGAATCGAATGGAATAAGATAAAACCTTGGATAAGACTTATTATCAATGTACACAGTTACTAAATTTTCTAAGCAAACATTGGAAATGCTATATTGAATAGCCTGATACCTTGTTTTGTACCGGTCAGACTTGAGATTTTCTTTCATCAATTTGACGGATTTGTTTGCGGTAGCATTGCCACTAATAGGTTTTCGCATTCCGAAAGTGAGATTACAAAGAAGAAAAGGACTGAGGGGAAAACCAACTCTTATACAAAAATAAAGATTTTATTCGATATTTTAAACTTTGGTAGCTTTCCGTGGATCGTCGAAGTGCTTATGACTTCACGGCTGTGGCCGCATTATTTTGGGTGGTGCGGTGGCGATGGTGCGCAGCGTGATGGCCAGAAAGATTTGAACAATTTAAAATTTGGCCAGCAAGAACATCCGCCAAAAATGGTTGAAAGTGAAACTTTCACTGTTTAAACTATTCCGTAAAGTCTCTGTATGTATAGAAAGTTGCACTAAGATATCTTATCGTTAAGAGGAAAGACCTAAGGACTAATCTACTTTCCTCAGGAGACCGAGCAAGGTATATTAAACGACAGGTTGATTAAGCGGGGAAAAACGTTGATAATAAACATCAATTAAAGAATAAGAGCGAACAAGAAGGATAATAACATGGACGTACAACATAAACAAAGAGATTAGCTATTATTTTTTTAAAGATACTCGTAAAAGTGAACAATGAAATTTGCACGTGGTATAGATTGACTCGAAGCGAGTGTTTTCTTTCGTACCTTTAGTTACTTTCATCAAAGAGAAGCGGAGATTGCTAGACTAGGTTCAAATGCATCAATACAGGTACCTTTCTAAGAGACTACTTTGGGAAATTGTTTTTGTTCAGTATTGAAGCCTTTGAGCAAAAGACTAAATAGCATGTTTCATGGCTCTAAGATACATGCTAATGATAAACAATGAAAATGATGAAAGTGATGTTAATAATGATAAGAAATAAATTAATGTTAATAAGCAAAGCCATCATCTTTACATGGATGACCTGAAACTATACGCCACATTAAACCAGAAACTGTAACTAATGTTCTATGTTGCTAGATATTTTTCCAATTATATTCTTATGTAGTTCAAAAAATATAAATACAGAATTGTTCATATAATAGGAGGATAATCAGGGACTAGAAAGGTAGATAACGAGAAAGAGAATGGCATTAAGGAACTGCTTGAGGGTGGGTCATTTAAATGTCTAGATATTCTTGAATTTAAGGGAATTCTCCATATTATAGTTAAGATAAGTCTTATGACTGAGTCAGATAACAACACTCATATCAACTCAAAAGAGTTCTCTTAACTTGGCCAACAAGACCATGGCTATTGGCACATATGTCATGTCAGTCCTTGCGTACTACTTTGATCTCATTAAATAGTCGATCGCCAAACTTGAGAGGATAAGCAGTGCTATCATCATTGAAATCCATCACAGTAATCGGTTCTAAAATTGCGAGACTATGTTTATAGCAAGCAAGGAATTAGTTGAACAATTAAAATTAAAAAATAGAAACTGTCCACGGCGAGCACCCAAAAACGTTTACACCATCCAATGTTTCACTGAAAAAGAGAATGAAAAAACAGAGATTCTTAATAGCTATTCAGGACAGTGTTGTCGCCTTTATAAACTTTCACAAGCACGCGTTACATTAGGACTTGGTTGACAGTAGACAATTGTATGGAGATAAGAACCAATCCATTGACCAGATTATTGAGAACTTTAGAATAATAGCAGAGAGAGAGAGACTTTACCCAAGAACATTGTCTGGTACATATTAAAAAATGCACACTACATCTTATACTGAGATACTATTATCTAGACGGATCATTATATTCCAGCCAATTGAATCGACATAGTGCTGCAACCTATGTTACTAAGATAAACAAGTGTAACGAGGTACAGCATAAAGTATAAACAATACGGAGGAATTTGAAACATGTATATATTTATCGGATTGTGATTTCGGTTTCTGGCAATGTGCAAGCAATATGCTCTTTACCATTTTAAACATCTAGAAGTCAGTAGCATTCTGACGTCAGTCCAAACAGCGGTTTTACTAAACATCTGTTTTAATTATTAAGAACTTTCCAGAACATGAGAGTGTAGACGACAGAACACCTGTGTAGTGACGGATCGCAGCTCCATCTACAAAACCATCCAAAGGTGACTAATGTCACCGTAAACTTTCTTGGCCGATGTGTAAGACCAATAGCCGTAAAAGAAGAACATTGAACTTTACGATCGCAAAAGATTTTGCACAGTGTATTAAATTCACAAAATATAATTTACTGTCATGATCTTTTGTTAGCGAAATTCATAATAAATCTTATTCTTTGATTAGCTTGGGCTTTCCAAATTTGGTTTAAACGTTTCTAGACTTATTCTAGACTTTTGAAGTTCTAATATTAATTAAAAATTAACTGGGAATTTTCGCAGAGAATTAAACGTTAGATGTTAGCTGATAGAATATAA
>NC_046658.1:99770837-99781317 GCF_010883055.1 Belonocnema kinseyi
AATAATATAAATAAAAATATATTATTTAACTTGGAATAGATGATTTTCGAAATTTAAAAGGATATTTAAAATGAACTATTAGATAGACACCTTTTAAATATAACGGATAATTGGATAGTCGCAAGAATTGAAAGTAATGGAAAGCTCCTGAATGTACCTAGAATTATAAAAATTTGATGATCATATTTACCAACAGAATTGAGGATAACTACAAAGAATAAGACGAGACTAGAAACCATCCTCATTTTGAAGAATTGAAAGAAAAAATAATTTCTTTAATGGTGGAAAATTTGTTTAACAATGTCACTGACGAAAATTCTATTGCTTCATTATATTATATATCGTATACAATAAGCGTTATCTCTTAGGCTCTAGACGTCAAGCTTGTGCTTATCAGATATTTACTTTCCATTATTTGGCAGTTTAGGGCTCATTGAAGAGGAATTTTGCTAAAATTGTTGTTTTTTCAAATTAAAATTAGAATTTTTTGTTCAGATTCCCTTTTATATTTACTACTTTTCTGTTCCAAATCATAACTGTGTTTAACTTATTTATGGAAATTCCCTGCTATAAATCTCACAAACTTACAGAAGCATTGCCTTTTTCACAATTTTTTGTAGACTTAAATGCTCATTCATAAAACTCTCATGTAAAACTTTATAAACATAATATTTTTTTACATTTGTTTTGCATATAAAATGTAAAAATGTGCTAATTTATAAATATTTAATATAAAATGAAAATATTCATTTTCTTCCAGAGAAAGAACTTTAAAAAATATTTTTTAACTTAACCGAATTTTTCATAAATGCTCGAAATTTGAAACAGAAAGAGTGACTCATTTTGGATATGCAAAAATTGGTGTAGCAATCCAAAAACCATTCGGAATTTATTTTTTATATGTGCATTATTCAGACAGGAATAAATGATGATTTTATGAATTTAAATGTTACTAAGTAAGAATTCGTGAGGGTAAATTCAAATTGAGTTATAAAAAGTGCAACTAGGGCTAAAAGAAAATTACGTCAAATTGTTAGTTTTGGAAAGCTCTAAATTTATTTCAAATTATACTCTATAGAATTAATTAACATTGTAAATAATAAATATTTTAGTGCTTCAAATTTGATTATTGTATAAAACTTTTTAAATCCTATAGACGTTATCTCTAGGATTGTCGGCGTCAGGAAGAACGTTATCAGATGTTTGAATTTTATCAGATCAGTTTCAACGCAAAAAATGTGTTTACTAAATTCGCTAAAACTCATGTCACAATTCACGTAATCTTCTAGAGTTTAACGAGATATGTCGTTTACTTGGAAAATTTGTGTAGTATCCAGATATTTGTTTATGTCTTATTATAAAGTCACTATATATTTATTTAGTATTCTAAAGGCAGTAGATTTTTAAAAATATTTATATTATTTCAAATGATTTCTAAAGATTTAAAGATATTTCTAAACATTTGAAAAGTTTTCCAAGACTTTTGATTTGAGACTTTAATTTTTCAAACAAATGATTTACTTAATTAATTATAAATTTGAACTGAGGTCTTCTTATAATTCTCTTGTTTTAAATCAGAATGAAACTTCTTTTAAAAATTACCCTTTCCACGTCAAATTACAATTCTAAACGTAAATTCCTGTACGAAAGTGACGCTAAAAAAAATTATGATTCGTTATGGAAATTTCTAATTCTATCTCAGAATTATAATACGTTTAGAGACTTTCCTGGCGCAATGTCAAACTTATAATATGGTGCGGAAATTGCCTGTCTCAGTTTAAAAATCATAATCCTTTACGAAATTATCTGTTCAAAATTCCACATCATGATTGCTAACAAAAATTCTCTGTCTCAGTGGTCAACATTGCATTTCAACATAATTTCCTGTCACAATCTTAAAAATATAAATCTTTGTTAAATTTTTCGATGTGAAAAAACACTTTTTATCATAACGCCATGAAAAAAACTCATCTCTATAAAATGTGATGAACAGAAATATTTGCAAGTAAGAACTGAAAAAATACATGTTGGTAAACGCTGTGAAAAAAGCAGGTCTTGTATAAATACTGTGAAAAAATTCGCATCATTGAATGACCGTAAAAAAAAAAATATTTTAGTAAACATTGCGAAAAGAAACCCTTTTTAAAAAACGCCGTGAGGAAAAAGTTTACTCGTGAAAACGCCATGAAAAAAGACATATTTGGCGAAAACGTCGTGAAAAAAAACATTACTCATGAGAATATCGTCATAGGTAACTTATTAAAAAGGCATCGTCAAAAAAAAACTTATGAAAACGCTGGGGAAGCAAATCTTTTCACATCGAATAATTTTCATTACGAATATGAAGTCAGAATTTCGAAAATTTCAATTTGAGATGGCAGATGCAAGATGGCGATTTCAAAATTTAGAAAAAAGAGATAAATGAGTTTGAAAATCTTTACTTGGAGGTTTTTGGGGTCGCTGATTATGAATCTAAAGTCGGAAGTTCGAAATTTTCAATTCAGATTCTAATTTAAGATGGCGATTTCAAAATCTTGACAAAAAGAGTTATACGAGCTAAAAAATATATACTTGGGGATTTTTGGGGCCGCTGATTACGAATCTGAAGTTGTAATTTAAAAAAATTTTTAATTTAAGAGGGCGGATTCGAGATGGCGATTTCAACATTTTAAATAAAGAGATATATGAGCATAAATTGTGGTTGAAATGCGAGCAATTTTTTTAATTTACTCCTACTTAGCTCAATCCATAAATTTCATAACTGCTTACATTATTGAAATATAAGTATTTAAAACCTTATCTACGATCTCGGAAATTTACGTATCCATGTAAACTAAATTTGATCGACTAATTTTGAATTTTAATTTATTAACTTGAAATTCGTAAGCAGCGTCTCCAAAAACCCCAATTATAGATTTTTAAGCTGGTATCTCTCTTTTTTGAAATTTTGGAAAAGTCATCTTGAATCGCCATCTTAAATTTGAATATTTATAATTTCTGAATTCAGATTCGCAATCAGCGGCCTTCAAAATCCCGCTATACCAATTTTGGAAAGAATCGAACGCTTATTTAGCACACTCGTCCGCCATATTGTATTCGTCATTTCGTTTTTGGAATTTTGATATCGGATTCATAATCAGCAACCTTGAAAAGCCCGTTAAACCAATTTTGAAAAGAATCGAAAGTTTATTAGGCATACTCATCCGCAATAATGGATCCGTCATTTTGTTTTCGGAATTTTGGACATCGGATTCGTAATCAACGACCTCAAAAACCCGTAAGTAATCGAATTTGGCCCATTTTATGAACAGTTTCTAAATTTGATCATCTTTTTCCGATTTGAGACCACTGTGTGGCAGCGTAAAACACACGATTTAACTTGATATTTATTTATAGTTTTTTGCATAGTCCACCAATAATACTTTTTTTCAGGGCAAAACAATTATCATAGTTTTTTTCTCGGAGTAAAACAGTTTAATTAAAAGTTTTTACGAATACGGTCTTTTATCGCGGTTTTTTCGAAAATGAGGTTTTTTTTCACAGTTTTTTCATGAGTAAGGTTTCTTTTCACGGCGTTTATAGGAATAAGGTTTTTTCTCAGAATTTCCCGAAATATATATTTTTTTCGTAGTATTTTACTGAGATTTGTTCTTCTACACTCTCAGTAGGGATTTTATGAGAGTGCACAAAATTTAGCTCTCATCATCTCTTTGTAAAGCAGATTTCGAAACTTCAAAAGAAAGTAATGCAAAGCTTGTGTTCTTCTCACATTTAAACTACATTGACGTCAATTTTTCAAAATTTAAATCCAAGTTCTATTTACTTACAAAATCATCTGCATTTATCATGGTAAAATAATAATTATGATAACGATGCTAAACATGTCACTAGTCAAAAAATGGATTAATTTAAAGTAAAATGTGAAAGTTTAAAAGTGGTGCATAAATGAAAAACCGAGAAATCTTCGGAGGCAACTGCAACTCACAATTCAAAATGTCACCGGCTCCTAGTTACAGTGAGATGGGTGTCCACAGGGTACGACGGAATCGCAACGACAGGCCTGCAAAATCCTCGTATGTCTTTAGTACAGCAAGCAAACCAAGGATGACAGCTTTCTGTATCCATCTCGCAAGTGTCCTGAAATATTTTTGGACATGCGGGTTTGGCTTTAGGGCTTCTGACCAGTAGTAGTTTCGCACCTCTGAGAGCACCGATCACAAAGATAATTACGTTATTCGATTATTTTAGATGCAGTCATTGCAACTCCGTTTACCTCTCCTTTTTCTTCTTTTTGGCAATCATGTTGTAGTCGACCAGAGACAGAGAATTTCAAAATGTAGGGGAAAGTCGCCTAGGTCGGACCTTTTTTCTACTTTTACCCATAACTTTCCCTCAAGAAAAAGCTTGGACAATTATGACACATCATTAGAAAGATCTCATTATTACAAAACTTCTTTCAATGCAAACCAAATTAATTCAATAGAAAGGATGAGAGATATGGGCATTTGAAAGAAAATGTGTCGCCTAGGTTGGACCTTTGCTGCCTAGGTTGGACCACCCCTAAGAATCGAAGAAATATGCGCTGAAATTCATCTCTTCATCTGAGTGATCCCAGATCTGAAACGAGATGTGGTCTAAAAACTATGACAAGGCTACGTCCGTGTGAATTTAGTAGAAACCGATGACTGGGTTGCGCGCGCAACCCATTTTTCCTCTTCTGAATTTGAAAACTCGAAGGTGACCGATTGCCGGTCGGAAAACTTCGGCCGTTCTATTTATATTTCTATCCGCTTTGAAATAAAATCAAGGGATTGGGATTTTAATATTTCCAGGTTTCGATGCTTGCAATTTTCACGATTTCAATACTTCACGCGCCTCTTTATATGCGCATATTTTGAGGTTACGTTATTTCAAGTAGAAAATATAAATACTATTACTATTATATATAAATATATACATATATTATTAATGATAATATTATAATTATGTTATACTATAATAGTCTTATTTATATCTTGATCCGCGCTTAAAAGAAATTAAAGAAATTGGCGATTTTAATGATATTTGAATATTTCGCACAATTAAAAAATAAAAATATATATGCAATATCAGAATATTAACACTGTGATTAATATTTTGTTGCATATTATATTGTGTTCATTATATTGTATACTTTGTATTGTATATATTATTGTACATAATGAAAATAAATTATACAATTATGTGATATTATACTTATATTAATATTAATTAGCTGTAAATAATTATGCTGCAGTTTTCAAGCGTTTGATTTACCTATTAAACCAAAAAAGTTTAAATAGCCTCCGGACTTTCAAAATTATGAAATTTATTCATGAGAATCATTTTGTATTAAACAATTATAAACTATAGCTTCCTAGAATTTGGTTATATTACACTTTTTTCAGGACTACGTGGGACTTCGATTTTTAAGATTTAAAATTGCTAGAAATTTTATAAAGTGTTAATTTTGTACTTGTTAGTACATATAACTTGTAATTATTTCATTTTAAATGATTCTCATGAATAAATTTTCTAATTTTGAAAGGTTATTTAAATTTTTTCGATTTAATAGATAAACTCAACTTCAAACGCTTAAAACTCTAGCACAATCATTTACAGCTATTTGATATTAATGTTAATATTAATATCTGTTGAGATAATATTATTATAATTATAATATCATATATAGTTAATTATATATTATATTTATTCTATTATAATGTACCCTGATTATACTTCTTTTCAATTTTTCATGTCCTTACTCAAAGATTTGATTATTTTGTAGAATTCCTTGTCACAGATCTGACTTATAATTTTTTTTGAATCTCTGATCCAATTTAAAAATACATACAATTGCTTTACAAAATTTCATGTTCCAATTCAAATTTCAGGGTGAAATTAGAAAATCCAAAGTTTTAAATCTCAAAACAATTTATTTGACGTGGAAATCTTTTGAATTTTAAACTTTTTAAACTGAAGCTCAACAAATTTTTAATTTAGAAATATTACATTCAAATGCTCCATAATTCAGACGTATAAAATACAAACTTTTAACACTTTTTAATTTTACAATTTTTTGATCAAATTATGTTAAAATATCAAATCACCAATTTTAAATTTGTATGAATTTAACATTTGAGAGATTTGTGCTACCAACTGAACATGTTAGAAATTAACTTAATAGCAAAATAATTGAATTTTCAACTAAAAAAAAGAGAAAAACAAATTTCCAACAAAGTAGTTACATTTTCAACCAGAAAGATGAATTTTTAAACTGAAATTAATAATCTTTAACCAAAGATTAGATTCAAATCAGAAAGAAAAACTTGCTACAAATCAATTGAATTTTAAGCCCGAAAAAATTAATTAAAAAAGAAACTTTCGTTTTCAAACAAATAGTTACATTTTCAACTAAAATTATGAATCTTCAACAAAAAAAGTTTAAATTTGTAATTAAAAACTGTTGAAGTCACCCAAAAAGATATAAATTTTACACAAGAGTTGACTTTTCAGTCAATAAGGATTTTTTTTAAATTGTTGAATTCCAAAGCCAAAAAAATATGATTTTTTTACAAAACAGTGTACACTCTTTTTAAGCGGAATAGTTCAAAGACTTCTATATTAGTTACCATTCTTTATTAATTGGAAACTTTTTGAATTATAAATTGAATTCTTTTATTTTAAGTCTACTTATATTATTAGTTTTTACATTTTCATTAATAAATTCAAACTCAAAAGTTTTATTTACGAATTGACAATCTTGAAAATCGAACTGTCTAACAAAACAGTTTAATTTTCAACTAAAACAAAACAAATTTTCATCCAAATCATACAATTTTTAAAGAAGGAGATGAATTTTCAACTAAAATTATAAATCTCCAACAAAAAAAGGTGAACATTTTTTATTAAAAATTGTTGAACTCATCCGAAGAGAGAAATTTTTTACAAAACAGTTGAGTTTTCAGTGAATAATTTTTAACTAAAATAATCAATCTTCAAAAAGAAAGATAATAGTTTTGTTTATTAAAAACAGTTGAATTCATACAAAAAAGTGCATTTTTTACAAAATAGTTGACTTTTCAGTCAAGAAAGAAATTTGTTTAAATTCTTTACATGTAATTCAAATTATTAAATTTTGTATTTTAACATAATTTGATTTAAAAAATTGTAAAAGCTTTTTTAATTTCACCCTGAATTTTGAATAGGAACATGAAATTTTTCAAAGCAATTGTATGTATTTCTGAATTGAATCAGAGATTTTTTGAAAAAGTTATCATTCAGATCTGGGAAAAGGAATTCTACAAAATAATTTAATCTTTGAGTTAGGACATGAAAATTTTACGAAAAAAGAGTATAACTAGGGTACATCATAATAGAATTGATATAATGTATAATTTACTATGCATGATATTATAATTATAATAATATTATCTCAACAGATATTAATAGTAAAATTAATATAAATTAGCTGTAAATGATTGTCTTAGAGTTTTAAGCGTTTCAATTTGAATTTGTCTATTAAACCGAAAAAATTTAAATAGCCTTTAAAAATTAGAAAATTTATTTATGAGAATCATTTAAAATAAAACCATTACAAGTTATATATACTAACAAGTACAAAATTAAGACTTTTTAAAATTGCTAGCAATTTTAAATCTTAAAAATCGAAGTCCCACGTAGTCCAGAAAAAGTATAATATAACCAAATTCTAGGAAACTATAGTTTGGAATTGTTTAATTCCAAATGATTGTCATAAATGAATTTTATAATCTCAAAAGTCCGGAGGATAATTAAACTTTTTTGGTTTAATGGATATAATTATAATATTGAAGAAAATAATGATATTGATGAGTAATACAGCCTAAGGACAAGATTTAATGATTTAACTATTATTTGTTCGGGTAAAAATTCTAAGAGAGAAAATATGTAGCTTCGTTTTATTTGAAAATTTATAAGAGCAAAGAATATTTTAAAAACATGTAAAAATATACAATGGAGACAATAAATTATATTCTATTCTATATATAATTATAAAATCAGATACTTAATTATATAATTTATTTTCATTATGTACAATAATATACACAATACAAAGTATACAATATAATGAACACAAATAATATACAACATAATATTAATCACGGTATGCATATTCTGATATTGCATATATATTTTTATTTCTAAATTGTGCGAAATATTCGAATATCATTAAAATCGACAATTTCTTTAAATTCTTGCAGAAGCGGATCAAGATACAAATAAGACTATTATAATATAACATAATTATAATATTATTATTAATAATATATGTATATTTATATATATATAATAGTATTAAAATTTTTATTATTTATATTTTCTACTTGAAATAACGCAACATCAAAATATGCGCATATAAAGAGGCTCGCGAAGTATTGAAATCATGAAAAACGCCAGCATCGAAGCCTGGAAATATAGACTGCATTCAAATATCGCCGCAGCGTAGCTCGCGCGATGTTGTGCAACCTTGCTACTATTCTGCATTTGCCATTATCCAACAAGATGCCTCTTCTGGCCCAAACTACGTCCTTAAAATTCAAACTCTCCGGATCGGTCTTTCTTTTAGTGCGGGTAGTCCTGAAAAATTCTACAATATATGAACATTTATTTTATTTTTAATCGATACAAGCATAAATTCCTTTTATTTACTTTTTTCTAAAATAAAAACTGACACAGCGATACTATTGCACGGATTAAAAACAAAAAATGTGATGGTCCAACCTAGACTACACAAAAGGTCCAACCTAGGCGACAAGCACCATGACCCTTGCAATGATCCCAGATCTGAAACGAGATGTGGTCCAAAACTATGACAGGGCTATGTCCGTGTGAATATAGTAGGAGACGCTGCAAATGACTGAGTTGCGCGCGCAACCCATTTCTCCTCTTCTGGATTTGAAAATTCAAAGGTGTACGATTGCCGGTCGGAGCACTTCGTCGATTCTATTTATATATCTATCTGCTAACTGCTTTGAAATAAATTCAGGAGATTGGGATTTTAATATTTCCAGATTTCGATGCTGACGATTCTCATGATTTGAATAGATCGCGCGTCTCTTGATATGCGTATATTTTGAGGTTATGTTATTTCATGTATAAAATATAAATTATATAAATATTAATACTATTATATATAAATATATACGTATATTAATTATGATAATATTATAATTATGTTATATTATAATACTCTATTTTTTTTTATTTGAAGGTTCATCTCTTTCGTTGAAAATACATTTTGGAAACTGGCAATCAATCAATACCAATTTTGGTTAAGAAATCATGTGTTTGGTTAAAAGGTCGTCTTTCTTTGTGGAAATTAAATTGTTTTATGGAAAATTTATACTTTTTGATTAAAAATTACATTTTTCGGTTGAATTATCAACTATTAATATGTTTTGGTTGTAGAGTCGTTCTGTTGTAAATGCAACTATATTGTTAAAAATTAAAATCATAAGGTTTGGGTGGAAATACTCTTTTTGTTTTTACAATTAAACAATTTCGTTGAAAGTTCATGTTTTTTGTTGGAAATTGACCTTGTTTAGTAGAAATTTAATCTTTTTGGTTGAAAATGTATCATTTTTGGTCAAAAATGCAATTGTTTGGTTAAAATATCAACTGTACATCTTCTTGGGTTTGAAAGTGGATTATTTCATTAAGAGTTGAACTACTTTGTAAAAAAATACATTTTTTAACAAGGTTTTTTAATTATGATTGAAAATTTAACTATTTGGTTGAAAGTTTAACTCTTTCATTGAAAACTTATATTTTTCGCTTAAAAATTTCAATTTTTTGTAGATAATTCGTCTTTTTTACTTTAAAATTAAATAATTTTTTTAAAAATTACTGTATTTTTTGAAGATTTGTCTTTTTTCCCTTGAAAATTTAACAATTCTGTTGAAAATTCGTTTTTTTGTCTTGTTCAATTCAATTTTTTAGCACAGTTTTTATCTGGAAATTGTACTATTCCATTTTTGTTTGAAACTTTATCCTGTACATTTTATTAGTTAAAACACCAATTATTTGATAGAAAATTAATTTATTTTGTTGAAAAGTAAACTTTTGGGTTGAAAATTGATTTATTGTGTTAATTAGATTTTTTTCCTAAAATTAAAAAAAACTGCAAAATAAAAAAATTGCCTTAAAATCGTCATGATTCCTTTTTTTAAAATTTTTAAAATCTTTTCAAATATTCATTTAAAATTAATTTTTCAAACTAAAAAATCATTTTCAATTTTCTTAGCAATCACAACAATTTTTGTTATTCTTTTTGAATATTTTACAATTCTCAAAAGGTTTTTTTTTAAATCTGTAAAAATTTTAAGGTTCAAAATGATAATAAGTCAAAAAAATTTCAGTTCGTAACATTAAAAATTGAACGATTAAATTAATTTTTTAACTAAAAACTTTTTAAAATAAA
>NC_046658.1:99781417-99808300 GCF_010883055.1 Belonocnema kinseyi
TCTCGTTTGGATAAAAACTCAATTATTTGATTGAAAAATTAATTATTTTGTTGAAAATGTAACTATTCTGTAAAAAAGTCCTCTTTTCTATCAAAAGTTCAAATACTTTTTAAAAAATTTTATTTTTTTATATTTTTATAGATTTTTAAATTTTTCAGTTGAATTATCAACTATCAATAATTTTTGGTTGTAAAGTCGTTCTGTTGTAAATGCTACTATATTGTTAAAAATTAAAATCATAATTTTTGGGTGGAAATACTCTTTTTGTTTTTAAAATTAAGTAATTTCGTTGAAAGTTCATGTATTTTGTTGAAAATTGGCCTTGTTTAGTAGAAATTTAATCTTTTTGGTTGAAAATGTATCATTTTTGGTCAAAAATGCAATTGTTTGGTTAAAATATCAATTGTACATCTTCTTGGGTTTAAAAGTTGGTTATTTCACTAAGAGTTGAATTACTTTGTAAAAAATACGTTTTTTAACAACGTCTTTTAATTATGGTTGAAAATTTAACTATTTGGTTGAAAGTTTAACTCTTTCATTGAAAACTCATATTTTTCGCTTAAAAAATTCAACTTTTTGTAGATAATTCGTCTTTTTTTACTTAAAAATTAAATAATTTCTTTAAAAATTCATGTATTTTGTTTAAGATTTGTCTTTTTTTGTAGATCATAAATTTTCTTAGTCGAAAATTCATCTGATTGGTTGAAAATTTAACAAGTTTGTTTAAAATTAATTTTTTCTGTTAAAAATTATTTATCTTTATCTGAAAAAGTAACTATTATATGATTGATTAAAAATTAATCGTATATACTGGATAAGTTGGAAAATCGTTTTTTTTTAATAGAGCATTAATCTTCTTGGTCAAAAATTCACCTTTTCCCTTGAAAATTTAACAATTTTGTTGAAAATTCGTTTTTTTTTCTTGTTCAATTCAATTTTGTACCACAGTTTTTATCTTGAAATTGTACTATTCCATTTTTGGTTGAAACTTTATCCTGTACATTGTATTAGTTAAAGTATAAATTATTTGATAGAAAATTAATTAATTTTGTTGAAAAGTAAACTTTTGGGTTGAAAATTCATTTATTGTGTTAATTACATTTTTTTCCTAAAATTAAAAAAACTGAAAAATAAAAAAATTTCCTTAAAATCGTCCTGATTATTTTTTTAAAAATTTTTAAAATCTTTTCAAATACTCACTTAAAATTAATTTTTCAAATTAAAAAATCATTTTCAATTTTCTTAGCAATCACAACAATTTTTGTTATTCTTTTTAAATATTATACAATTCTTAAAAGCTTTTTTTTTAAATCTGCAAAAATCTACATCATGTTTGAAATTATTTCAAATAATTTCAAGTTATAAATTAATTTTGAATATCATTCTAAATTAAAATTTAGCTCATTACAATTTTAACAATTCAAGACTTTCTATTTCGAACCACTCTGTTCAAATTTGTATAGTTCTTAATAGTTGTTTATAATGGCTTGTCTCAGATCTAAATTATTTTTTTTTTCAAAAAATCTCTGATCCAATTCAGAAATACATACAATTTCTTCGAAAAATTTCCTGTTCCAATTAAAATTTCAGGATGAAATAAGAAAATTCAAAATTTTAAATCTGAAAATGATTTTTTTGAGGTGGAAATCTTTTGAATTTTAAACTTTTAAAACTGAAGCTTGACAAATTTTTAATTCAGAAATATTTCATTTAAACGCTCAATAATTCATACGTATAAAACACAAACTTTTAACACCTTTTAATTTTACAATTTTTTAAATTAAATTATTTTAAAATACGAAATTACCATTTTAAAATTGTTATGACTTTAACATTTTAGAGATTTCTGTTGAAAAAATAAAAATTACGCTATTATTTTTAAGGTTCAAAATGATGATAATTTAAAAATTTTCAGTTCGTAACATTAAAAATTGAACGATTAAATTAATTTTTTAACTAAAAACTTTTTAAAATAAAAGTTACATTGTTTTTATTTAAAGTTGTTCCAGATTCATATTTTTGCATTGTTATTAAGAGATAAAAATTTTAGTTTGCCAATTGAAAATGTTAGAAATTAACTTACTTTCAAAATAATTGAATTTTCAAATAAAAAGAAAAGAGAATAACAAATTTCCAACAAAATAATTACATTTTCAACTAAAATGATAAATCTTCAAAAAAAATTTGAATTTTCAATTAAAAACTGTTGAACTCATCCAAATGATATTAATTTTACACAAGAATCGACTTTTCAGTCAATAAGGATTTTTTTTAATTGTTGAATTTCAAAGCCAAAAAGATGATTTTTTTACAAAACAGTGTAAACTTATTTTTAAACGGAATAGTTCAAGAACTTCTGGTTAAAAAATATAAACTTACTTTCAATGCTTTGAATTGAAGAATGAATAATTTTTTTAATGTTGAAGCCTGAATCATCTTGATCAATAAAAATAGATTAACTACCATTCTTTTTTAATTGGAAACTTTTTAAATTATAAATTGAATTTGTTTATTTTTAGTAGTTTTATATTATTAATTTTTACTTTTTGATTTATAAATCAAAACTCAAGAGCTTATTCACGAATTGACAATTTTGAAAACCGAACGGTGTAACAAAACAGTTTCATTTTCAACTAAAAAAAACGAAGTTTCAACCAAATCCTTAAATTTTTAACGAAGGAGATGAATTTTCATTTGAAATTATGAATCTTCAACAAAAAAATGCTTACATTTTTTATTAAAAACTGTTGAACTCATACAAACAGAAAAAATGTTCACAAAACAGTTGAGTTTTCAGTCTTTAACTAAAATGATGAATCTTCAAAAAAAATCTAATAAACACAATAAATCAATTTTCAACCCAAAAGTTTACCTTTTAACCAAATAAATTCATTTTCTATCAAATAATTGGTGTTTTAACTAATAACATGTACAGGATAAAGTTTCAAGCAAAAATGGAATAGTACAATTTCCAGATAAAAACTGTGCAAAAAAATCAAAGTGAACAAGAAAAAAAAACAAATTTTCAACAAAATTGTTAAATTTTCAAGGGAAAAGGTGTGTTTTTGTCCAAGAAGATTAATTTTCGATATAAAAAAAACGATTTTCCAACTTAAACAATATATAGGATTAATTTTTAATCAATCATTTAATAGTTACATTTTCAGATAAAGATAAATCATTTTTAACAGAAAAAACTAATTTTAAACAAAGTTGTTAAATTTCAACCAATCAGATGAATTTTCGACCAAGAAAATTGATGACTTACAAAAAAGACAAATCTTAAACAAAATACATTGTTAATTGTTAAACTTTGTTAAACTTTCAACCAAATAGTAAAATTTTCAACCATAATTAAAAGACCTTGTTAAAAAACGTATTTTTTTTACAAAGTAGTTCAACTCTTAGTGAAATAATCGACTTTTAAACCCAAGAAGGTGTACAATTGATATTTTAACCAAACAATTGCATTTTTGACCAAAAATGATACATTTTCAACCAAAAAGATTAAATTTCTACTAAACAAGGTCAATTTCCAACAAAACACATGAACTTTCAACGAAATTACTTAAGTTTAAAAAGAAAAAGAGTATTTCCACCCAAAAATTATGGTTTTAATTTTTAATAATATAGTTGCATTTACAACAGAACGACTTAAAACCAAAAAATATTTATAGTTGATAATTCAACCGAAAAATGTAAGTTTTAATCAAAAAGTATAAATTTTCCATAAAAAAATTTAATTTCTACAAAAAAAAGACGACCTTCAAACAAAACACATGATTTCTTAACCAAAAATGGTATTGATTGATTGTCAGTTTAAAAAATGTATTTTCAACGAAAGAGATGAACCTTCATTTTAAAAAAGTAGTTGAACTTTTGACAGAAAAGAGGACTGTTTTTTACAAAATAGTTACATTTTCAACAAAATAATTAATTTTTCAATCAAATAATTAAGTTTTTATCCAAACGAGATGAATTCCAAAATCGTCAATTTCTTTAATTTCTTTTAAATGCGGATCAAGATATGAATAAGACTATTATAATATAACATAATTATAATATTATCATTATTAATATACGTATTTATATATATATATATATATATATAATAGTATTAATATTTATATAATTTATATTTTATACATGAAATAACATAACCTCAAAATATACGCATATCAAGAGTCGCGTGATCTATTCAAATCATGAGAATCGTCAGCATCGAAATCTGGAAATATTAAAATCCCAATCTCCTGAATTTATTTCAAAGCAGTTAGTAGATAGATATATAAATAGAATCGCCGAAGTGCTCCTTCGAATTTTCAAATTCAGAAGAGGAGAAATGGGTTGCGCGTGCAACTCAGTCATTTGCAGCGTCTCCTACTATACTCACACGGACATAGCCCTGTCATAGTATTGGACCAAATCTCGTTTCAGATCTGGGATCACTGAACCCTTGGCGTCTCACCATAGCCAAAGTAGTTGGGAAATAAAGTATTCGCATTGGCATCTTATTGAAAGATAACCACATCACAAACAAATATGCTTACCTTATCCATTCCATGATTTTTCTTCTAGTTCTGTCATGATATCCAGAGAGTCACGAACTCGTTCTTCGCCCATTGAACCATGCCAAATGAGTAGATTAGAACCGAACGGCAAGCTATTAGTCGCAGATACCGCGTTTAACGCCGACAGATTTGAAGAGAGAATCTGTGCTGCTTAAAAGCTCGCTGAGATTTATATCGGCCTCTCCGGTGTCAAGATGTCTAATAACATTTGTACATACGAGCTCAGTGTCATCGAAAACGCTAATAATCTTCCTTTCTTCAGGTTAATCTTAGTGTACTTGTGTAATTCAAAATCCATACCATTCTTTCATGTGTCCTTCTTGACGATATTTAGAGCAAATTGAAATTTTCTTGTACCAAAATCATAGATATTCAGGTCATCCATATAAAATAACCGTGTGAGATGATTCTATTCGAAAAAGTGTGATGAAAACGAGCAGTGAGTTCATGGTATACCCTGAAAGACGCCCCTCTTGAAATTGCCATTGTTTGTTGTTAAAAGATAATGTGTGGCTGAACCTAGAAGCTTTGAAACAAGTAGATGATTACTCCAGGCCATTGGCAAGACTCACTGACGGGCTGCTGCGTATTAGAAGACGCGATTGTCAATTAGCAGGTTCGCTCCGCATCCTGCTATACCTTTTTTTGAGCCACCTTGTCCGTACATCTGTCCCACCCAGGCTCAATTCTTCGAAGAATCCTTTTGTTTAGGACTGCTGTAAAGATCCTTTACAGCGTGTTGAAACAAGTTATTGAATACTGCGGAATGGACATTTCCGACAATAAAAATAAATCAAACAAAAAAATTTTTTAATTTAAAAGTTAGTATTGAGAATATACAACTTTTGAATTTATCCGCGCAATGGATTATAATTTGCAAGAATATATATATATTACTCCGTTTCAAAAAGTAAGGCATAAAGCAACTAATCCTAAAGTCCGTAGTGTTTTCGACGACTTGCGTTTCAAACGCAGCTGAGTGGCACTTCCATGGTACATCCCGTCATATGGGTTCATGTAATGGTATAAGAGCGAATATCAAGGTACAATCACCACGATCAAGATTACTGTGTTCCCCGACTTATCATACACTCACGCCCCATACTTTTTTTCAGTGGGAAAAGAGCAACTGTAAGAAAACCGAAATTTTTTTCAGCAGCAAAGAGCATCATGCCTTAGCCAACGAGTTACGGAAAGCCAGATTTGACAAAGCTGTAAGGATACCAGATACATTACAGTACCAGGCTTACATTTTTACTCAAGATGGAAAACTTCAACTCCAGGAATTTTCGTAATCTTAGAAGTACGATATCTTTTAGAATGGCAAAAAAGAGAAACAGCAAAAGAAATCTGAGAAGAAAACAATGGTTGAAACTATCACCAAAAAATCAAACAATAAGACAAACACTCGCGCATAATATTAACCTAATTGAAACTTTAAAAAGTTAGCCGGAACAAGAAAAAAATAATAAAAGCCCAATAGGGGAGATCGTGCTACTTTTAAATGTATTTCGAAGAAATGAAAAAGTGTCGAAATTTGAAAAAAAGTCAAATTTATTTTTTATTTTTAAAAATTAGCGTCAAATTTTTACCTTCTTCAAGAATTCTAATGATCTTCAGAAATTTTGTGAAAAAATCTATCAAAAACATTTATGTGAAGTTTTGTTTAAGGGAATTGGAAAAAAGTTACAAATTTTTTAAATTATGGGTTTGCTTAAAACCTCAAAAATGGTACTTCTTCCACTTTGATTAATATTTATCAAAATGAATCAATGTTTGGTGTGAGAGATACTATATAATAGGACTTCAATTGGGCTAATTTTTAGCCCGATCGGACAACTTTCATTTTCGAGGTTGGTACACTACAGAAATTATTTCCTAAATTGGTGAGTGGAGGTGAACTTTCTAAGTCAGAAGTTCTTGATGCTATTTGGGCCTCGTTAGCCGCGAATGAATTTTTGACAGAAACTTCTCGCTAAAGATACGAGATGGGCCAGCAGAATACTATTGATTCTCTCTGACCTATGCTCATCTGTATTTTCCTCCTTGGTTCCAATAATACCTGTTTTTGTGAGCAATATGCTGCTCAATTGTGAGCAACTTTGACTTGTTCGGTGTGTGATTGTAGATCCTCAGTTTCTGGGCAAACTTTTAAATCCTTTTCGTAAAAGTTTTGACATATTTTATGAGTAAATTGAACACTCAACACGGGACGCATTCTGTTTTGTTTATTTAATCTTCTTGTTGAGTTGATGCAAGCATCCTTTGGTCTTTTGATCCATCTTCGATTTCGGTCTTCAATTTGAATCAACTAAAGCTTTCGCAGAACTAAACTAAACTCTATTATTATTGTACATATAAAATTTTATACATTTCAGCTAGGTATTGGGGGCCTAGGAGGACCCTTAATATTAATGTTCCTTTTTGTCTTTCAATCGCAAATATCTCTCAGGCGGTGCCTGGTTTCCGCGGTCGGTCGTAATGTCGTAACGGTCCTTCGATTCATCTATCCTTCGCTCACTTATTCTTTTTTCTAGAAGTAGCCAACTTGGTATCGCAATGACTTATGCGAAACGTTATGAGGCTCTGGGTGTTTCTAGCACCACAAAGTGTTCAAACGTGCTATAGACCCCCCATCGAAAGGGATAATGCTGGAATCGTAAAAGTCTAGCAACTCATCGCTGCTTTGTTTGTCATCGTAATGCGATTGATGCTCTCACGGACAGCTAGGGAAAGGCTTAGTCCATTCTTGTAGAGCCCGGCATTCAAAGATAAGGCTGCCTACTCTAAGAGCCTACCTAGCATCTCAGAGTCACTATTTCAGACACCCCACGTAGGTGCAATTCAAGATATAGTTTATCATACATGATCCCCCAGGCTCAAGTGTCTGGACTTATATGGCTGTATAGAAATCAAAAAAATTAATAAAAAATTCCTTTTCCAAAAATCAGTTGAAGTTTTACTTTTTAAGTTATAAGATATTTAGCTGGACCAATCAGGAGCACGGGATAAGGAGTTGTGCGTGTGTGAGCGGGAGTCTGATGTAGGGTAACGACAGCAGTTCTCTCGTCGATAACCCCACCTCAGCGTTTTCTTTAATACCACTGCCTTAGACTAGCGCTCACGCAAGCATGGCTGTTTATGCGACGCTCCTTATTGGTCCAGCTTAAACATTTTCTTGGTCACAAAATAAAACTTAAACTGATTTTTGGAAAAGGAATTTTTGATTTCTTTTTTGTTTGCTTATACAGCCATATAAGTCGTGACAATTGATTCTGGGACACCCTGTATACATAACGCGTATGAAACAAATAAAAAATATTATGGTCTTTTCCATTATGTATACATTATATATAACTTTTTAAGGAGACAGCGAAAATAAGACCAACTGCGGAAAGCAGGCCCCTCCTAAGAAATAATCGCAAATTTAGAACAGGAAGGGAAATTTATATTCAGGTTATCCTAAGCCCCAATATGAGGTTGAAATGAATGTTTCTCTTCGTGAGGATATCTGGGAGGTCTCCCAAAACCTGGACGATAAATTGTTCAGTTTATGGTACGGCGAAAGCTTCAGATGATTTAAATCTAAGGTTGAAATCGATGATGGTTCAAGAGAAAAAAAGATGGTTAGATCAACTGAACAAGAAGATTTGATGAGGAATACAGAATGCCTAAAAATCTAAATATCCTAAAAAGGTATTCGTAATTGTCAAATGACGGCTGTTTCCATATCGACATTTAACTCAGAAACATTTATGAGAATACTCATATTTACTCATATTATAATCATTTTTAGCGCATAATGCTTTAAAACCAAAATAATAATTATAAAAACTGTACTTTATGAGTATAAATTTAGGATTCTTGAACACGAATTTTAAAGCGGTTCATTATTTATTTCCTACGTGAATACGAAATTTGCGTCAGGTAGGTGTTCATATCCATTAGAGCGATATTTCTGGTACATAATTTTTTTTTACTTAGGCTTACAATAATCTAATCTGATTTTTACTACGAAATTATAATAAGGTATTAAAGTGAAGATATATACCAAGTTTTAGAATAATAAAACCAGAGCCTTAAACAAAATAATTTCTCTGTTTGATGCAAAGCATACCGTGCAAAGCGGCATTCCGGTTAACGCCGCCACCTTTTTCTCCGAAGTTTAAGGAGCAAAAAAATTTGTTTAGGATAAAATTAGCAAAAAATATGGCGCATAGATTTTTAAAAAATTTTTTATCTCTGATTATATATATATAACGTTTCCCAAAAAACTACCCCTAAGTCTTACACACGTACCACTCCGGATGAAAAGCGTTTTAAAAGAGGAGAACCCACCTTAAACAATGTACACATGATTTAGGGCCCCAAATTAATTGCTTGAGACTTACAAATTTTCTTCTCATTATAATCTTGCCCAAAAACTACCATTCCACGTGAACGTTTGCAGCAGAACTTATATACGTATGAAAAAAACATAAAAACTGAAAGAACTAAGAAAACGCTGTTAGTTGGTACTTTTTTGCTCTTTTTTTACTTTCCGATTATATATAATACGATCCCCAAGAACTACCCATAAGACGTACACAACAACCCCTCGTTATCAAAAATGTTTTAAAAGTTGGAAAACCTCCTTGAACAATGTAAAAATGATGAAAACCTCAAAATTAATTACATGACACTTGAAAATTTCCCCCTTATATTGCAAGTTTGAGCGCGCCTAGGGTGAGCAACTGTTGGTTCTCGCGCTTCGCGCTCGACGATGTATTCATCTTGCGCTTCGCGCTCGAAGGTGTATTTGTCTCGAGCTTCGCGCTCGATGCTGTATTTGTCTCGCCCTTTGCGCTCGGACTTTGTATTTGCCCCACATTTGTGCACAGACCTATTAAGGTTAACGAACCAAACATCGACAACTGCAATTTGGTGATTGTGAACTCTCCTTTGTTGAAGCTTCTTCGGCTTTAACGAACACATTCTTATCACGTATCTCTTGCTTCGCACTCGATTTTGTCCAAAATGTTAACTTTTCTATATTATGTTAAACATTTCTGTATCAAACTTATAATACATTTATTCAGATTATTTAGCGATAGAAAGTTTTCACATAAAACTAATGCCTTCTCATTATGATGAGAATGTAATAATACATCACTTTTCTGCGACAAAAATTTGAATTTTACATTTTTCATCAAAATTCAAAAAGTTGTTATGATAATCGTGTAGGTCTTTAAAAACTAATATTTTTGTTTTGTTGACTTTTTTTCATGTGGGGCGTTGAATGACACAGAATAGTCATTTTCGTTATTATTATTTTTTTAAAGTTCTGAAACGCTATGACTCTAGTAACTTGGTTGTTATCAAAAAAAGTCATCAAGATAAATTGTTCATATTTTTGTGCACTATAAACAGCACTACATGAAAATTTTTAATCTTAAAAGAGAAGTTTTAACAATTTTGAAAATGCTCCAAATTATTGCATTTTTATTTAAAATAGCTGACTAACGAAATCGTCCCTTCTTCTCTTATCCTTATAAAGTGTATCAAAGGGTAATTCAATAAAATAATTACTTCAAATGTTACTGTGTTTACAGACAACAACGACAACGACGATAATGACAAGGCTGACAGACAGACGTCATCGTAATACCGGTTTCTTTGGGAATTAGGGATTCTCGTAGAGCGAAAATTTCAAGAAATCCGCGATAGTCAGTTTTCCCATAAAACCATACCTTCTTGTTATGATGAGAATGTAATAATTCAGTATTTTTTGTGCGATTAAAAGATGAATTTTCGATTTTTTAAAAATTATAAAACCTGTCATGATGACCTTGTAAGTTTTTCAAAAAGTAACGTTTTCCATTTCTTACCTTTTTTATATCGTGCGTTGATTGCTTCAGAATTTTTATTTTCATTTTGTATTTTGAAAAAGCCATAACTGTGATAATTTTCTTGTTATCAAAAAAATCTATCAAGATAAATTGTTAACATTTTCGTGTGCTATAAATAGCCGTACGTGAATTTTTTTTAAATCTTTGGCCCCTAAACCTGTGTGCCAAAGCCCAATTCGATTCAATTATTCGGTCCAAAGACATCTAGTAGACATACGACAACGACAGGCAGATACCAACCTGAAAACTTTTTGTTCCTTCTGAGGAAATCTCAAAACGTCGATATTTGATGGAATCGCCGAAAGTCATTTTTCGTATGAAACCAATACCTTCTCATTATAGTGCGAATGTAAAAAGCGCGTGCCCTATCAAAGAAATGTGAAAATCAAAATTTTAGATCTTATTTAGGCAAACCATTTTGTTATTACATATTTTACTGTACCGAGTACCGTTCTCCACACATTTAGTTTGTTTATTTTTTCGCTACTTGTGAAAAAGTGATTCATTATTAATTTGTAGTTCGAGTGCGTGTAATTTGAGCTTTTTCATTTTTTTTCGTATCTTGCATAGTTTAACCAAAAAATGGAATTTGTGGATTTTTTATTTTTTTTGGTAGGATCAAATTTGGAATTTTCAACTTTTCGACCAAATTTAAAAAAATGTTATCACGACCTTGTAAGGATTTCAAAAATCAACGTTTTTCTTTTCTATACTTTTTTTCGTATCATGCGTCGTTTGGCTTAAAATGTTCATTTTAATTTGTTTTTTTTTTTTATTTTGAAAATGCCCTAACTCTGGTAATTTTCGAATTTTCAAAAAAAGTCATGCGGATTAATTGTTCAGCTCTTTGAATACTATAAATAATCGTACAGCGAATTTTGGAATTTTCAAAAAAGTGGTCTAAAAAATACTCAAAATGTGCTCACTTTTTGAATTTTCATCCAAAGTGGCTGGCTAACGAACTTCACCTTTAGTTCAGGACACTGAATGAGTGTGCCGAAAGGCAATCTAATAGATTAATTTTTTCGAAAGTTATCGTGTTCACAGGTAGACAGACATACAGACAGACATACAGACAGACATACAGACAGACAGACAGATAGACATACATACAGACAGACATACAGACATACATACAGACAGAAACATTCGTAAAAACCTGTTTTTCGGTTTCAGAGGGTCTCAAAAAGTGGACATTTGACAAAAACGGGGGGGGGGGGGGGCAAATTTTACACAAATGTAATACCTTCTCTGATGAGAATGTAAAAAAAACCTAAAAAATAATACAGCTTAGAAAACGTTGTTAGTTGATATTTTTTTGTTCTTTCTTTGCTCTCCGATAATATCTAATACGTTCCTGAAAAACAACCCTTAAGTCATACATACCTACTCTCGTGGTCAAAAACGTTTTAAAAGTTGAAAATCCACCTTGAATAATGTGAAAAAGATTTAGAAATACAAATTAATTGAAAATTTCCCTCTCATTACAATTTTTCCAAAATACTACCCTTCCACGTGAAATTATTCAGCGGAACATATATATGTATGAAAAAATCATAAAAAATAATACAACTTTGAAAATATTGTTAATTTATATTTTTTCGCTCTTTTATGCTTTTCGATAATATATAATACGTTCCCCAAAGACTACCCCAAAGCCATACACACCCACCCCTAGTTATACAAAACGTGTTAAAAGTTGGAAAACCACCTTGAACAATGTAAAAATGATGGATACCTCAAAATTAATTACATGACACTTGAAAATTTCCCCCTTATTATAATTGCTCCAAAAAACTTAAAGTTGATTACACGAAAGTTGAAAATTTCTCTTTCATTATAATTTCTCCAAAAACTACCCTTACACGTGAAAGTATGCAACGGAACATATATATTTACGAAAAAAGCATCTAAAATAATACAACATAGAAAACATTGTTAGTTGATATTTTTTTGTTCTTTCTTTGCTCTCCGATAATATCTAATAAGTTTCCCAAAACCTACCCTTAAGTTATACATAACTACCCTTGTGATCGGGGAACTATTATATATTATTGGAGAGCAGAAAAAGTCCAAAATGTCCCGAGACAGCCAAATGAATCCTTAGGTACAATTTTTTTGGAAAATTGTAAGGTCATTCTTAAAGTAATTTTCAACGAGGAATCCAATGGTGACCTTAGTTTTGACCTTGATCATGACCTTTATGGCTATTTCAAGGTCACTTTTGATTTTAAAATGGAATAACCCATTTTTGACATTAGCAATTTAAAGAACGGAAAATTCTACGTTAAAAAGTGTTGTTAGGTCATAAGCAATGTGTGGCCTTGATGGACGTAGCGAGGTCATTCAAATTTCAATATGGTCTGAATATTTTTCGCAAGTTAGCTTGTGGAAAATCTCCTCTTGCCTTACTGACTTTATTGCTTACTTGAACAATGCGCATATTAAATATCGAGTGACCTTGACCATGGCCATTAAGGTCTAATTCCAAATTCCATCCACAACCACTACCATTCCAAATGTTCAGACCATATGGAAGTTTGAATAAACTTGATACGTCCATCAAGGTCACACCTTATTTATGACCTGACTACAATTCTTAACGTAAAATTTTCCGCTCTTTCCATTGCCAATGTCAAAAATGGACCATTCCATTTAAAATAACAAAGATGAACTTAAAATAACCATGAAGGTCATGGTCATGGAAAGTTACTTAAAGAATGACCTCAACCTTTTCAACAAAATTGTAGCCAAGGATTTATTTCACTGTCCCGGGACTTTTTGGACACCCTGTATATGTTCTGCTGTACACCTTGACGTGGGAGGGTAGTTTTTGTGAAAATTATAATTAGAGTAAAATTCAAAATTCAAATATCATGCTTTTATTATTGCAGAGCAAAGAAAGAATGCAAAAATATCAACTAACAGTCTTTTCTATGTCGTATTATTTTATATGCCTTTTTGATATGGAATAAAATATATATATGACTGTCCGCGAAGAAAGGGACCATACGCGCGAAAAAACGATTTTTAGGTTTTTACACTAATGGATAGTTGTTGAGTTGCTCTTTCATTTGCAACAATCATAAATGTTTTAAGTTGATTACTTTTTTTGTTTTTAAGCTGCAAACATAGGCATGATAAACGTATGGATATTAAATGATTATAAACCGAATGTGTTAAAAATCTTTTTATTTTTAGTCAATAATTTGAAAATTGGTTGTTATTTTAATAACAATTAAATTTGATAATAATGTTAACACTCTTATATTTGGTATAAAAAAATGTCGACTTCCAATTCATGAAAATTAAAAACATTAACATATATTTTTCTAATTTAAAAACGAAGCTTGAAAAAAGAATTATATTAGTAATAGTGCTAATTTATGTAGTATTTCATAATAACTTTAATTGTATAATATAATAATATCTAATAATTGCAATCAGCACTATTAACTGTGAAAAATTGCACTGCTAAAGATTGGCCTTAAGGGGTAATACCACTCTAGCAGAAAAAAAGCCAAACTTTGACGATTCATTTAAGGAGTATGAGAATGAAATTACTTGTTCGAAGATTTGTTTAACACGCATTCGTGTATCAGGTAAAATTTTTTATTTAAATTTTACATAAAATGGCGCCAAAAGAGTCTGTATTAGAAATCGTATTTTTTCAAATCTTATTTTGTGGAAATAGTGCCTGTTTGAATCAATAAATCAAATTTTAAGAGAGGTCTCATGTTATTTTTGTATTTCGTTCTAGAATTCTTCTGGAAAAAATTTCCGAGAAAAATTTAAATTATTCGAAGAGCTGCTTTTTATTTTCGCCTTTTTTATTGTAAATTTTTAAAGTAATTTTAAATAAGGATTTATTTGAAAATAAGTTATGTGTATCCTTATATAACTTTTAATGTACCTAACTTTATACGAACGTAAAAAAGAGAAATTCTAACAAAAATTATATATCGATGGAGTTTAGATGTAATATGCTCCAAAAATGAAGACTAAATCCTACATTATTGTTTGATCGCTAGATATCAACTTTAAGAGAAAAATAATAAATAATAAATATAAGTAATCTGAAATAGGCAGAATAACCGTTATTTTTCTGCTTGATAATCGGTAGTAATATAGCACTTTATTGTACTGCTACTAACGGCAAGTAAAGTGATATTCAACTATGAAGTGGTACTTGAACGCGCTATTTTACTGAGAAAAGAGCACTTACATTGCCTAAATTTTAGATTAACTATCGTATGAACCACGACATTGAACTGCTTTTTTCAAATTATTCAAAAAATTGACATTAAAGAAGGCGAAAATAAAAAACGGCGCTACAATGATTTTCATTTTTCTTGGACATTGTTTCTAAAGCATTATTGAAAGAAACACAAAAACAATATCAGACCAAAGCCAAAAAAATCTAGCTTTCTAAAATTCTAGAGTAGTGCTACCGCTTAAGGGGATAACGTGCCAATTATGTTTAGAGCATTTCATGGGCATCAGGTTGAGAAATTACAAAGTCGAAAATATATCAGAATCTAGCTTTCAAATGAGTTCAGTATTGGAAATCTGATCAGCTGTGGAGTATTATCATTCTCCATTACAATTTTGAATTTCTCTAATAGTGGTGTACGGTTGCCTAATGTAACTTCGTGGATTTCTGCTGGGGTCATTTCTTCAACTACGTGGCTGAACATGTTTATTTTTGCCCGTCTTAGAACGTAACCGCTTTTTGTGTATATTCCACGAAGTCTTGTATTACTCTCTATTATTGCAAAGATGTCTCCGCTGGACGTTGATAATACAGTTTTTTCTTCAGTTGGCATAGGCAGACTGTCAGAATTTCCTGCTTTCAATACAATTGGTTTATCGTGCGGAAAAGTGTATCTTCGAAGTTCGAATCGCCGAAACGGATTTTTGTACGGAATAAGCCGCATAAATCTCAGTTCTTCAGGTTTAGATTCCAGTATGCGTAAAGAAGAATAACGGGCAGGAGGAGACAGGGTCCTGTCACGAGGTAGATGCTCATCAGGGGGCGAAGCCCTGTTCGAAGAACCTGAAGAAGAAGAAGGTTTGGCTAGAGAATAAGAACTTATTGAACTGTTTCCTAGTATCTGTGAACTTAAGTCTGAAAAAATAAATAGGGCTTTATATTTTCTTAAATTAGACAAATTTATGTTAGTAAGAATTGCCTTGCTTGGAAAATCGTTTCTGTGATTCTAGTTCGAATACCTAGAAACAGAATACCCTCTACATTTGAGCCTAATCGGTAATATTTACCCATAAATCCAGGTAATTAAAGTTTATTATAAAAGAAAAATGAAAAGAACTGTGCAAAAAAAACTTAATTCGTTCAGCTTTTTTTAGTTTGAAGGCTTACTAAGCCTTTATAGTTTTGTTCAGGCGTCTGTTGTTCAGGATCGTATTTAATCTAATAGACTTCTTCCCTTCCCCTTTTCTTAGAACCCTCATTACCAAAATAGTGATACGGCAATGCTAGGTGTCTCTCTGTTAATGTCATCTTTCTCCTTCTTTCATTTGAAAAATGCAGCAAAACGTAGTTTAGTTTCCATCCTACCAAAATGTAGTTTTTAAAATTCACTACTGTTTTCAAATCTGTTTAATAATCTTATTCTTTTTTTAGTTTTTTAAAATACACAATAAAATTAATTCAATTTATTAATTTAAAATGAATATAACTCAAAGGTAAATATAAATCTTTTTTCAATTCCTAACCTCACTTTTAATAGAAAACATATATATTTTTGTTTACCTCCTTTTAATTTTACAAATTTTCATTATAATTCTTTTGTACAATTTTTCATAGAACAATTAAGAAACGTTTCGAAACGTCGAAGAATGTGAATAAAGGATTCCTTCAACACCTAAAGTCTTATGGTCTGAAGTATTTTATTTTTAAATCTCACTCATTGTTTTAATTATATATTAACCAGTAGACTCGGATAAAATAGAATAGGACCAAATAAAGTAAAATAGTCCTCGGCAGTTGAATAAGGTTAAAGTTTTATAGGGTGAAGAAGTAAAAATTAAACAAGGTTTAGCCTGCCAGGGGGTAAATATACACATTTTAAGTGGCAAGTGGAAAAATTTAAAAAAAGACTTTCTTTTACTCAAATCGGGAACATTACTTTTAAAAAATTTTCAGGTTGAAAGAGCGAAAATTTACAATGTCAACAATCTTCTGGCCTAAACAGAAGAAAATTAAATTTGTTAGAGAATGAGTTTATTTGAAATAAGAACACTTAAAAAAGTAACTAGCCGAATCGTTTCAGCTGAGCAGAAAATTTTTGTGGGTTCGCATCCGAAAAAAGCTCAAAAAGTCAAATAAATTTAAAAATCAGTAAATATCTTCTATTCCCTTTTTTAATTTAAAGATGTAAATTTTTGAAAATTCTAAAAATTTTCCCTATTGCTTGGAAAATTATGACAAATTTTTGTGATTTGCTGTTTTTGCTAGTGAATAATAATAAGAAATTATAAATAGAAAACAATTTTTTGCTTAATTTAGAAATTTTCGAAAATGGCCAAAAAACATGTTTTTTTATTGACTCGTATTCTGATATTTTTGAAAAATTGGAATATGCCGAGCATTGAATTTCTTCAGCTTCAATGAAAGAAACATACTGTGATTTTGTTTTTTCAGGAAAAAAATTTTTAGTGAGTATATTTCTTTTCTTGAATCTGAAGAAATTTCAAGTTCGACACATTCAACTTTTTCAAAATCTGTGTATAGCACTCCACCAGAAAAACATGTTTTTTGGCACATTTCGAAATATTATAAATTGAGCACAACATTTTTTTGTAATTTAAAATTCCTTATCAAAGATTTGGGAAATCCAAAATGGGTTTGCCAGAAAGGTCATATACGGATTTAGCTTCAGGCAAATAACAGAAAAAATTTTGAGAGTAGGAAAAAAAGTTTTGTGTGCATTTGTTAACTTAGAAAAAGTTTTTGACAAGGTAGATAGAAGTAATCTTTGGGAAGTCCTAAAAGAGTATGGGGTCAATGGATGGCTCCTGCAAGCTATAAAAACAATATACACGGGTAGCAAAGCGAGCGTAAGGGTGAATGGGAAATTGAGTAACTGTTTCGATATTATTCAAGGAGTTAGAAAAGGATGCGTTATGTCTTCATGGTTATTTATATTATTTATGGTCAAGTGTTTAAGAATGGCTCTTTTCGATGAAGAGGGTGTGGATCTCGAAACTGTAAGGGTATACCTTGGTAGCTTATTTACTAGGGACGGGAAGATAGACGCAATTGATATGAGATTCATGCGCATAATATGCGGGAGCACTCTGATGGACAAAGTAAGTAACGAGATAATTCTAAAAGAATTTGTGCAGAAAAGGCGCTAGTAGACACATGGGAAAGAAATCGGTTAAGATGGTTCGGACATGTTGAGAGAATGCCAAATGAGCGACTAGCGAAACAAGTGTATCAAGTTAAAGTAAATAGCAGCGTGCCCAGAGGTAGACGGCGGAAAGAATGGTTAGAATGTGTGAATGAGACCCTAGTTAGAAGTGACATAAGAAGTCACAGAAACACGAGAGCCTGCATGAAAAAATGCATGGACATTAAAGAAGCTAGAGAAGTATGCCAGGACGGGAAAACATGTCGGCAAATAGTTAATAAAAAGAGTGTCAGTAGAGTGAATGACGCCTGAAACAAAAGACCTTGGCCACTAATGGACACAAGTGGGAAACCTTACACAACGACTTAAATGATTCGATTAATTTGATCATTTTCACTCCGTCCTACTATGTAAGCTCTGTACTAGAAACCAAAATTTGACTTTAGAAATTATTCAATAAGCAAAAAAGTTCAAATTTTTTTGCTCTTGAAAACGTCCTAATTTTGAAAGAGTGCAACAATCAATGCGGCAAAAAGTATCATGGGTACATCAATTATAATTCATAACTTTTAAATGCCTCAAGATTGAAATTTTGTTGAATACAAAACTCATTTATTTTTGCAATTCTTAACATCGAAATTATTTATGCTTGTTTACGAGAAAAATGGTTTCTTTAATAATCCTTCCACTTTAATCTTGGTCATTTTTAATCGGTTCTGATCTTCCAGGTACCCGCCTAATTTCGAGGGCTTGATAAAATTGGAATTTAAAAATTAATAAGCAGTTTCATATTTGAATGAAGAAGATATGTAAATTGAAGAATATGGCGAAATTATTGTTATTTTTTTATTTAATATTTTCTGAACAAATTGATTCCAAACTCAACGTGGAGTAGTATAGAATTTTTGTCCAGACACAGGAATTTTTAAAAATAATTTAAATTCTGCTTGAGAAGATGGGAATAAAAAAAGCATTCTCTTCAAGCAGATACTTCTAATTCTTTCGCAAAATTCTCCGTTTCAAATATTAATTTTAATTCTTATCACGAAAAATTATCGAAAGTTTCAACTAAGTAATTTAATTCTTTCCAGATTAAAAAATGATTGATCAAGCAAATATTTGTAATATTCGCTTTCACCTTAAAATTACAGATATGTTTTATTATTATATTAACCAATGGAACTGTGGCTAACCGAATATGATAAGACGAGAGCAAAAAGTTTTTTTTAGAATTAGAAGGAAAATTTAGGAATGTAATGATTAAGAATTTGATCAAACATGTAGCTGACGAATATTCTAGTGCTTTATTAAACGATATAAACCTTGTCTACTTTGTTTGACATCTCTTGAAACGTAGGCGTCAATTATGTCGTCATCAGATATTTACATTTCATTAGTCAGTTTCAAGGAAAATATTTAGTTAATAAATTATTTAATACTGGACTAACAGTTCATATAATTTCGAATTTTTCCTAAACTAAGAATTGTTATCATCTTTGAAAACTTTCTATACCAAGTCATAATGAGTTCTTTTTGTAAAATTTCTAAGAAGGAAGCTTAAAATTGTGATGAATACTGACTTGAAATAGGTTTTCTCTTTCTGGTTTCTCTTCTTATAATTCAGTATTTATTTATTTTATATTTTATTTCAACTTTGGTTCGAATATGTCAGAAGGTAGTAGACATTTTTTGAAAATGTGATTAACACAAGATGAAGAGTAGAAACGCCCTTAAAGCGAATAAACTATCCCCAAAAATTGTTCTTGATGATTGTTTCGTAATGAGTAAATCGACCAGAAATTGATTAGCATAAACAAGAAGCTCATGCAGTTTATGAAATTTGGTCTTGAAATTGTCGTTTTTAAAAAAATCTACTACAAAAGAAAATTCACGCTAATGCTGCATGATTTTGGCGAAAGAACCATATTTTTTTGACGTAGAATATCAATCAATCAATAACGATATTAGATAATAATAAACAAGAATTTCAATTTTAACTTAATCCATAAAATGTGCATATGTTGATCAATTTTATTTTTGAAGAATAAAAGCAATTTCTGGAATACTGTGTTGCAAGCAATGGATGAATTTAAAAATTGCTGCTTCCCTTGGCCAGGATCATATGTGACAAGCGGCAAGTCACAATTTTGGCATGTCAAAGTCATGAAAATTAATATTGCGGCATCTCTCATTCAAAAAAAGTTTAAGTCGACAAAAAAGATCAAAAATTAGATATATTTTAAATTACTGCTTTTACTAATTACAGGCTTGTCTTCTCGCACTTTTTTCAATTTTTGGCTTAGTTCAAATTCGGCAATGGGACTTACCGCAAATGCAACATGCCCAAACGTAACTTTCCACTTTTCACTTGCTCCGATCACGATTCCCTGAAAGCTGATGCTTCTTCAATGTAATAATTTATATAGCATATACCACACCGAACCGCGATTTATATACTACAACAATATTAACATTACCAATATTTTTAACAAAATGGAGATTACCTGTTTCAATTTTAAGGATCTTAAAATTCTTTGATATTGGTGAATGGCCGCCAGATGGGGTTTCACGAATTTCTTCTGCGGTCATTTCTTCAACCGCGCTGCTGTGCATGTTTATTTTTACGCGTCTTAGTAAGAAACCCCTTTTTGTGTATATTCCGCGAAGTTTTGTATTACTCTCCACTATTGCAAAGATGTCACCATTATCCGTTGATAAAACATTTTGTTCTTCTGGTGGCACAGGCACAGGGGCTTTATTTTCTCCTCTCAGATTAATTGGTTTATCGCGAGGAAAAGTGTATCTTCGAATTTCAAATTGCCGGAAGGGATTTGCTTTAGGAATAAGCCGGATGAATCTAATTTTTTCAAATTTATATCCAAGTATGTATAAAGAAGAATGGCTGGCAGGAGGAATCCTGGACTTTGCATGAAGACGAGGCTCGGCAGAATTCGTATAGCTGTTTGAAGAAATCAGAGCATGATGTTTATCAGGAGAAGAAGAAATTTCGGAACGAGAAACACCAGGCCCAGGGCTTGAAGTTTGTGAGCTCAACTCTGCAACAAGAAACAAAGTTCTTCATTCTCTTAAAGCAGATAATCTTATGCTGGTGAGTAATAAAGTTAAACCTATACTCAAAAAGTCTAGTCTAATTTACTTTCATTATAAGCCCAGATCGATCCTGAAGCAACTGACATTATATTTTATCCAGTGATGCCAATGTAGGGGTATTTTGTTACTGCTCTTGCGTTAGGGTCACGCACAAGTTGACTGCTGCTGGCACGCAATTCAAAATTGAAATTATTAACAATTCTTGTAATTTGAATAAATGATTATTAAAAGATGCAAACAATAATTTCGAATTACTGTTATAACAAATTTATTTTGAAATAAAATTTTCTGTAAATTATAAGTTATTCTTCGGAATTCAATAAAAATAAACTGTTATTTAAAATTCGTGTGTGTTACACACAGCGAGCGGCCATTCCACAAGCGCAGTTAGCAAAAGACACCCATAATAGCATCACTGATTTTATCTGACTGGCCATTGAGCTGAAAAGTTTCTAAACCCGATTCAGCTCTTATGATAATTTCAAAGAACGTAATGCTCTGAAATTTGTTTTAAAAAATGCTGCAAGTACCCAGCGTAAAAATCAAAAGCAAACTCAAAAGAAAAAAACTTCATTCCCCTGAGCCAAACGAGCAAGTCCCCACACTCAACACTAACACCACTACACCCAAGCCATGAGGAGGCTTCGAACGACTCATCCTAAGAAATGTGACCATGTAGAAAATACGGTCAAGAACAAACTACCAACAATCAAAAATCTTATTAGGAATAGTAAACAATAAGGCAGAAAAGTTCTTTTAGATTTAAACAAATGCTTTTTTTTATAATTATGGCGGAATAGTTTTTTCAATCAGCAATGCCTTTCCTACAAGCAAATATTATAAACGAATGTGTGGCTTTTCCTTTTTATATACATGTCAGCAACCACTTTAATATTACTTTTTGTGATCGCGCTGGCAATTTTCAGCAGTAGTGTGTAATAACCATTATTTAATTATTTGAACAAATGGAATTTTTCAAGTATTTTTTTTGCCAACAAATATTTTTTTAAATTGTTGTTTCGATTCAATATTTTATTTCTTCTTTTTTAGTCTTTAACTATGTTTTTCAAAGAAGATAACAGAATTTAAATCATAATTTTTATCACTATATGTACTTTTTTATAATGAAATCAAAGTGAAGAGAGTAAAAATATGCAGAATACAAAAATAAATATCCTTTTAAACTTAAATTTTTTCATGACTTTTATGATTAATTTAATAGCATGTCACAAAAGATGCTAATCACAGATGCTGGTTAAAAAAAGCTTAGAATTAAACCATAATTAATTGTTTAAACAATGACATGAAGTGTTTAGAAAAATGTATTACTCGACAACATCATTCGATATAATCTTGAATTTAGAAAAAACGATTTTGAAGATATTTTTGAGAAAAAATAATGGTTCCAACAAACAGAAATTTGTTTAAACTTAGAAAAATAGTACGAAAATTATGTAACTGTTTAATAATGAGTAGGATAGGATACCAACATGAGAAAGAAGTTGACGTATCTGGCACGATTATTAGTATTTATTTGGATTTATAAGGACGGCTTCAAATTCTGAATATTACGAATAATACGTAAAAATGTATTTTTTTTTTTTTAATTTCTGAGTAAGATTTGGGTCATTGAAAGGTGGGGGGGGGGGGATAAAATTGGTTGGTATGGTTTAATTCCATAAACACCCCTCTTCTATATATGACAAATTTTAGAAGAAAAAATTGGAGAAGTTAAATTATTATTTATAAATTTATTAAGAATTAATTAAATTGTTAACTATGAAATAGACTTTAGTATGTATATTTATCTATTTTATATTAATGCGCTTTGGCCACAAAAATGACATTTAACCATTAGAATTTTACTTTATAACAATTGGGTATTCCTGAGTCTTTAACAATAATGTATGGATAGAAAAATACATTTTTTTAGAAAAAATGCATATTTCCACAATATGTTTATGTAATTTGTTAATAGTACTCATTTAACAATTAGAAGGTAAGGTTCTTACCACTTAGGTATTCCTTTGTCCCTAAAGTATGGTATAATTAAAACAAGAATTTTGCCAACAAAAAAATTTTTATTTTGAGCACAAGCTTATGCATTTTATTTATAAAAAAGTGAATTTCCTTTTCTTTCAAAAAAGAAACACTACATATTTGTTTTTAAATTTGTTTAAAGCGAACTTTCTGCTAATTACATAAATTGTTTGAATTATTAAAAACCAAATTAGATTTATTTTTACTAAAAATAAAAGTTTGCATGTTTTTGCAATAATGGAAAGAGCTACAAAAAAAGTTAGGAACTTTTATCCATCTGGCGTTTTTTTTTTAAATTGCAGCTCAAATCTGAATAAAGTCGACTATAACTGTATTTTTCCTTAAATTTTTTTCAAGAAACACTCTTTTAAAATAAATGCGAGATATTTGTAATACTTTGAAAAAAGAATCAATTAAAAATAATACTGGCCTTTCAGAGAAAATTAAATTTGAAGATTTTGAGAAAAAACACCGCCATTTTGTCACGAAGGAAATGTCAATAATTTTTATTTTATTTGCGTTACTATTTTCAAAAGCTCTAATACTTGCAACTAAGTGAAACAACATTTTTTCGTCATAAGCATAGTTTTTCCCGTAAGAATTTTCCTAAAGAATTATAATTATTAAGTTAAGAGAGAAAATTTTCGCAAATCATTTCAATTCGGAAATTTTAAATTATTCTTTCGTTAGATACGTTGTAAATAGTATTTAAGACAATAATCGGATAACACAGCCAAACAAAAAAAATTCTGAAAGACGCGTTAAACCACTATAACCATAAGCTTTTGAAGTCGCTGCATCCGAATATAGGGTCAGCTTGACCTTATCAGGCTAATAGCAAGGTCAATTGAAGGTCAAAATAAAAAAATGATTGGAACGAAGAAAACTATTTCATCGGAGAAAATCTCTACTCTCAGACGTTTTTGGGGTAGCTGAATCCAAATCCGTAATCAATTTGACCCCATTGGATCAGCATTAAAGTCAAATGAAGGTCAAAATTAAGAAAAGCATGAGATCGAACTCATGGGGTCGAATGACATCTAGATTCGTGTTCGGTGACCCCAAAAACACCTAAGAGTACAGGTTTTCTCCAATTCTATGATTTTCTCAATTATGAGCTTCGGATGACCTGTATCCCGACCTGGTGGGGTAAAAATGACCCCCGGGTCGGGTTTTTCGACGTCAAAAACGTCTCAAAGTAGTTGTTCACGCGTGTTCAATGGTTTTGTCACGTTTTGATCTTCACTTGACATTGATAATGACCAGTTGGGTTCAATCTGAGACTGCATCCGGATTCAGCGACCCCAAAATGTCAGAAAGTATAAATTTTTTCCAGTCCATTGGATTTCTCTGGTCCAATAGTTTTCTTCATTCTAATTTTCACTTGACCTTCATTCTGACTTGCTGGGGTCAAAGTGACTCCGGATGTGGATTTAGCGACGTTAAAAATGTATGGATATGGTCGTTTAGCTCGGGTTGCAGACATTTTTTGTTGTGAGGTTGTATAACCTAACAAATTGTAATTTGCAGAAAGCCCAAAAATCTACTTAAGATTATGAATATATTTTATTATTATATTCACCAATAAAATTGAGGATGGCGGGCAAGGATAATACGAGTGTAGAAACAATCTTCATCTTTTCAAATTAGAGTAAAAACTGATTAATGTTATCACGAAAGATTTTGTACAAAAATGTACATAATGAATATTCTCGTGATTCATGAAATTAAACAATGATTTAGTCGTTATTTCGTAGTTTAGACACATTGAGACTGTCCTTATCAGATATTTACATGTCATTAGTCAGTTACAAGGAAAAAAATAACTACTAAATTGCTCAAAAAATAATATCCCATATATATAATGATTTATGCATCAGTGAAATCGGTTCATTAATTTTTTTAATAGATATGTGACCTTCGGCGAAGATAGGGCCCTATCGTAGAAAAATCAATATTTAGTTTTTTACGACAAGAATGATTTCAATAATTTCTGATTTCGAACTGGAAATTACATCAGTAAATGTATCATTCTAAATTTGTACAGTTATTAGAGAAAATAATTTTTTCAAATTAGAATTATTTTCCAAGATTCCCTGTTCTACTTCAGAATTATGTTTATTTGCCAAACTTTTAAGTATAATCCATAACTGTATTAATTTTGTGTTTTTAAAATTTTGATAAGGAAAGTTTGAAATTGTAATTGATTCTGACGCGAAAAAGGGTTCTTCATAAAAAAAACTTTTTTCTAATCCGATTTAAAATTATATTCAAAACGTTTCGCTTTGTGACATATATTTCCAGTTCCACAAAGAATTTTAATTCTTTACAAAAAGTTTTAAAGGACACCTATGAATAAAAATTACAATTATTTTATGAACTTTCCGGGCCAAATCTAAATTGTAAATTTCTACTAAATTAATTTTTCGAAAGTCAAAATTATCATTCTTCACTAGAATGTCTAGTCCCTATTGGCAAAATAATCATTATTTCCTGCAATTTCATGTCCCAAATAAGAAGTCTTTTTAATACTTGTTTATAATATAAAATTTAAGCGTCCTTTTATGCATGAAAAAATTCTTTTCTTTCAATCGACTCTGAGAAGGAAATTGATGACAATTGAAAGAAGATTCCAACTCTGATTGTCTCTTTATAATACTTTAAACATTTTTTCGACTGATAGCTACATTTTTCATTCAATTTTCTAAAAATACGAAGTTAAAAAAAAAGTTTCAATTTTTAAACAAAGCAGGTTAATTTTAACCAAATAGTTGCATGTTTATTCAAAAAAGATGATTTTTTATCCAAAAGGGATTAATCTTTAACTCATTATAAAATCATAAATAAATACATAAAATCGTGAATCAGACATTGATTTCGAGAGGCAATGTAGATTTAAGAAAAAATGTGCAAAATGATGTTTGCTGAAAGTTAAGATATAGATTTGACTATAAAGATATTCATTTAAAGCTATAAGAGGTACGTTTGAAAACATATTTCTAAACAATTATAAATTGAACATAAGAGGGCCTACTTTAAAAATAGGCATTAATATAAATACAGAAACTTCTTACGAAAATAATAACGCGTACAATATTAACGAATATTCGTCGAGCTTGATCCTTCAAATGACGCCTGTCAAAACTTCAGCTATTTATGTTTACGCATTTACATGTTACAGCACTGAGAAGCGACGTACGAGCACAGTTGATGCTGAACGATCTGGGCGCCCAAAAGAGGTCACTACACCAGAAAATGTCGAAAAAATCCACGATATGATGTTGAATGATCCCAAAGTGAAATTAAGAGAGGTAGCTAATGCTGTAGGCATATAATTGGAACGTGTGGGCAATATCGTGCATTCAGTTTTGGGCATGAAGAAGCTCTGCGCGCGATGGGTGCCGCGTTTGCTCACAGTGGACCAAAAACCAATTCGTGTGACAACTTCCCAGCAGAATTTGGCATTATTTTCGCGTAAGCCGACCGAGCTTTTGCGCCGATTTATAACCATGGATGAAACCTGGATCCACTACTACACTCCTGAGTCAACGCAACAGGCAAAAAAGTGGGTTCCACCGGGCCAAAGTGCTCCGAAGCGTCCAAAAACGCAACAATGGGTCGGAAAGGTTATGGCCTCCGTATTTTGGGATGCACATGGCATAATATTCGTGGACTATGTTGAAAAAGGTAAAACCATAACCGGAGCATACTATTCATCATTATTGGACCGATTGAAAATCGAAATCACCGAAAAACGACCGCATTTGAAGAAGAAAAAACCTCTTTATCATGACGACAATGCGCCTGTTCATTCATGATTAGTTGCACAAGCAAAATTGCATGAAATCGGCTTCGAATTGGTTCCTCAGCCACCGTATTCACCAGACCTGGCCCCCA
>NC_046658.1:99808400-99817420 GCF_010883055.1 Belonocnema kinseyi
ATCGACCTAAAAGGAGAGTATGTTGAAAAATAAAACCGACTTTGGCCAAAAAAACGTCTCCGTGTTTCATTTTTTAGGGACTTATCAGACTGCCTAGTATGTTAGAGATAGCATAGTGCATTATCTATAGGTTTGAGCAATCAATAAGGTTAGTCAGTATCATTCGCAACAAAGAACATTTTTTTACCTTGCGTCTGTATTCATCATTTGAAGTTTTGAAGATCACTACTTGAATAAGACAATCTTCTTCAGAATGTTTTGCCAAGTGTTTATCGCATTGAATGTAGTGAATAACTTATGATATTGTTTTTGATTATTAACTCGTATTGTTTCACTAAGTTAATATTTACTTTTATTTTTATTTCATCGATTCCAAGAACAGTATATTATTTATTGGTCGCACTGCCTAGACAAGATGCAAATAAACGGCAATACCTTCAAGTTATGTTCTGACACACCAGTTAAGGTAAATGTTAAAGTTTGGGCAAATGCTCAGATACTATAGCCTATTCCGTGGAAATCTTGAGGGTAATGGCACTAACAGTAGTTTAATTAAATTTTAGAGTGGATTAAATATATTTTTAATATAACTTTTATAGTCATTTTGTTATGTATTCGTATTTTTTGAACATTATATTAGTCACGCGTGTCACCATCTATGACCGTCCGCGTGTAACATTGCACTCGGTTTATGCATTTGTATTGAGTAATTGATAAAAATGTGCGAAAAACGATTACAATGACAATCTATTCGAAAATTAAAAGAGCATCAAAGGCTCAAACCTAGAACACTCGACAAACCATTTTCTCTAGGCAAAAGAAAAAATATTACCATTGAATACAAAAAAACACGTTTACTTGTCCGTATTTAGAACCACTATTTACTTTATTCAAGAACATTTACTTGACGCAAGGTCTTTTTGGTTTCTTGAATCAAGTAAATGGTGATTCTAAATACGGACAAGTAAACGCGTTTTCCTAATTGAATGATAATTATTTTTCGTGTAAAAATCAGAAGCTCCTTCATTTATCTAGATACAACATTCACACATTCTGATCTATTTAAAAATGCAATGGACAATATTTTTGGCAATGTACTTATAGCCATGATCGCGCACTTTAAAATTGAAAGAGCATAAAATTTCCACATTTTATGCTCTTTCAATTTTCAATGGCAAGATTATAGCTAGAAAAAATTTTTAGCCTACTAACCAGCAAGTACTCAAGAAATACTATATATCACCATTGGACCCTGTTAATACAGATTTTTCTTCGGTTGGAAAAGGTAGAAGAGTTTTCTATTTTCCTTTCAATTACTTTGAGTTTTTACAAGAAAAGTTTGTATTGAAATTTCGAATTGTTGAAGAGGATTCATGTTGGAAATTAGCCGATAAATCTAAGTTTTTGAGGTTTGAATCCAAGTATGTATAAAGGTGTTTGACTGCCAGGAGGAGATCTTGATCTGACACGGAGATGAGACTCGGTAGGAAAAGAAGAACTTTCTAAAGAACCTGAAGAATGAGATCTGCCAGAAGAACGATTCTTATTCTTATTTCCTATTGTTAAATGTGCAGAATATAGGATTTTTTCTTATACTTCGTCAATTTCAACGAATTAACTAGAGAAGATAAAAAAGACTTGTCAATTTATCGTTCGTATGTTTTTGTTTAATATAATGTATAAAAAGAATTTCTTTTCATACAACACTTTCGGTCCATTATCCATTCCTCAACATTCCTCTTGATATGAAAAAGAACAAAGTACCGTTTTGTCCCTCAGGATGTGTAGTTCAATGAAAAGTTGCATTATTTTCTGAGAATGACTCGTAGAATTTCGAAATTTGTCATTAAACTTTACAACTCTAGGGCATATATGTGAAAATGATATCTTCCTTAAATTATTAAAATAAAAAACCATTTAATTCCTGAAGTAAATTTACAAACAGCTGCATCTGCTACTTAAAAGCATTAATATCATATTTTATAATTTTTGAGAAGCGTGCTTCCAACCTATAACAAAATACATATAAAGAAACTTGTCTTACACATTTATCCATAATGTTTGTAATTCTACTAAAAATATCTATTATTGAAATTTTTTTTAATTTTATTATTTCGACTAATTATTTGTAATGAATGTGAAAAAAGATCAAATAGGACCGATTCGGATAAGTTGCGATGTGTTCTGCAGGATCTTATAGGATTAGATTGGACTTATTTTCGATACTTTACAGTTGCTTAATTTTTCAGGTAAAATAAAAAGTATGAGTGAGTTCTTAATTTAAAGTTCCTATGTGTAACAGGCTACGACATTTTCCCTAGCCGCATCGATTAAATGATTATTATTTCACGAAATCAAGCACATAGGATCACAATCTCTACGTAATGGCTAAAATATCCTGATTTGAAAAAGAATTAAATTTCGTAAATTTTGCAAGAAATTATGTCAAAAATTGCATTTTTATATTCATTAACTAAGAATAATTAAATATTGTAATTAAATAAAATAAATTACCACAATGCAGCGGAATCATAAAAATGAACGAAATAGCTTTTTTCTGTAGGTTTCAATGTAATGGTTTGCAACTTTGAAGACTTTTATTGCAAATTAGAAAAAAATGTTTTTTAATTGTTGCTAAAACTATTAGGATTTCAAAATAAATGTATTAATAGTCAAACAATTTTCAGTGCGTTTTTCTCATTCTCCTGAATTCTTGATGTTTTAAATTCCAAATTATCCGATTTTGAAATTTTAATATTATGTTAAGACTTATAATTCAATTTTTTTAAAGATTAGAAAGAAAAAAATTAACAAACAATTTTTGGTTTAAATCCGCGGATTTTGTTAAGTGAGTGATTTTTTTATCCATGGAAAACTTGTATTTGGCTTGAAAAATAATTTTTATTGTTGAAAGCAGGAAAATTTGAAAAGTAATCAATTACCGAATTTCCAAATTATTTTCCAATTTTTTAGATTAAAGCTGGAAAATTTTAAACATTAAACAATTTTTAATTGGCATTCAAAAAATTAAAGAAGTAGCGAATTTTGTTTATATGTGAGAAATCTTTTGAAAGCAGCGACAATTTTCACTCCTTTCACCAGTTTCCACAAAAATGTATCCAAAAGCTTTGCTGAAAAAATTATTTGTACTTTAGAGGCCGTTCAGTAATCAGAGAAATCCAAAATTCAACAAAATTCTAGACGAGGGTCAACAGAAGTTTCAAAATCGTCTTACTGTTATGCTGTTTTATACCTCTTTTATCGTGTACTGATATTAGACTTTTTTAAATTTTGAAAAACTATAATGAGGGCATTTTTGTCCAATTACTATAATTAAGACTTCAGCGTAGGTAATGTCCTTCGAAAATCATTATTTTACTTGGAAAAGAGAATATTTTATATGGAATAGGAATGTTAAAGTTTAAAATGATAATAAAAAAATGGCTAGTCCCAAATCAGAGTTGTAAATTGCGAAAATCTTGAAAATGTGAGTAAAATTATAGATATATTTGTTTATAGTATGCACCTATAGAATTGATTGTAACCGCCAATGCCAACACGAAAGTAAAATCAATCCTTTTTTCTTCAAATTAATGGAAGAAACTGATTATTGTAACAATGAACTATTTGATTAATTATGGAAGTCATGAATATTCTAGTGCGTCATTAAATTATAGGAAATACATTTTCCGTAGTTCCTATTGTTCAAATGGTAGATCTCAAATTCCTTTTCATCAGATATTTATATTTGATTAGATTCAGTATCAAGAAAAAAAAATGATTAATATTTTACATCAGAATTAAAATTATTCATCAAAATTTTCCGTGTAATGTTAAAAGCATCAAAGCATTAAAATTACCATATCTATTTTTTATTGAAAAAATTTTTTCTGTGTTAAAATTAAATAATTTAGATTAATTGTGAAGATTCTAAAAGAAGCTTTGTGCAAAGCTGTGTATTGAGGATCTGAGTATCTGAGTATCATGATTTGTTCTGGATTTTATGAATTTTTCATTTTGTGAGTAAAATTTGTTTGAAATCACTTCTATTTAGCTATGCCCATTTTTATTCTCAATATTTTTTTTGTAATGAAAAGAGATTCTTTGACTTTTAATAGTTCTATGAAGTTCCAGGGAGGACATTCTGGTCTTTAGTTTCGTCCTAAATTTAAAGTCGGACTTTTTTAAAACATTTGTATCAGTATGTTTTTTAATTGAGTTGAAGAGATTATTATTTACAAATTTTTTATCAGATTTTTTTTATTTTTCATTTCATAAATTTTGATTTAATTATATAAATGAAAACTTTGGTATTTAATTTATTTTTTAATAGAAACAGGGAATTGATACATATATTTTTTTCAATTTGAATAGGGTCGTTTTGTATTTTTAACATTTGAATTGAGTTTGAGACGGAAAATTCTTGCTTTCTATTTTTCTGAATTAGAAGTGAAGATTTTTTGGTTTTAAGATATTGGTTACTGTTTTAATTGAGTGGAAGGAGAAAAATGATGATATTTTCACATTTTTCGTAAGGTAATGGTTGCACGCGCATATCTTAATGTTCATGTGGCTTATAAAAACAAATATTAATTTTAAAAATATTTTTATTTTAAAACCTATTTATTCAAGAATTACTTAAAAACAAGTGATACAAATAGATTAAACGATAATGTAATAATTCGTAGTAAAATTGTAGAGAACAAGTTCAAAGTTTAGATTTTAAAGTGGCTAAAGAATGCAAAAGCCAGTTTCTGTTACTTGATTATCAATTTACATGAATTTTCACCTATAGCTAAAATCTGAAAACACCTTACTTCTTTAAAAAAATAATTCCATTACTGGATAAATACTTCAAAAACGTGTTAAAGTTGCATACTTCTATATCGGCCCATAAAGCTGATGTATCCACCAATGGGCAACGTCCTACATTTTTTCTTGGCACTTCAGGGACTTTGGCGTAAAGAATTAGAATTTATCTCAGAATCTAACTTTAAGGTCGGTTCAGTATTGGAAATCTGATTAAATGTGGAGGAGAGTCATTCACTCTTACTATACTAAAATTCTTTGAGATTGGTTTTTGGCTGCCTAATGGACTTTCCTGAATTTCGTTTATGGTCATTTCTTCAACCACGCCGCTGTACATGTTTAATTTTGCACGTTTTAGGAAGAGAGTTCTTGTAGAGTACATTCCACGAAGTTTTCTATTGGCCACGACTATTGCAACAATGTCACCATTCAACGTTGATAATACAGTTTGTTCTTTAGTTGACATAGGCTGAAGGACACTATTATCTCCTCTCACTTTAATTGGTTTATCTTTAGGAAAAGTGTATTTTCGAATTTCAAATCGTTGAAAAGGATTCGAATTTGGAATAAGCCGAATGGATTTAAGCTCTTCAAGTTTATATCCCAGTATGTATACAGTTAAATTATTGCCAGGAGGAGACCTCGACCTTTCACGAAGAGGAGGCTCGGTGGGAGAAGAAGAGCTACTTGAAGAACCCGTAGAAGGAAATCTGGCAAGAGGACGAGATCTTGCAGAAGAACGATGTCTTTCACGATTATAAGAAACTTCGGAACGAGCAGTACCAGGCACTTGGTTTGAAGTCTGTAAACTTAAATCTGTAACACATAACAATGATTTGCGTAAATCGTACGATGGTAAGGGTAGTCCTTATTTACAGTACAACTCCGATAATCTCCAAATTCGGGGCTGTAGAGCGGAAATTCCAGGAATTATGGACTTATCAGATTCCCCTCTATTATCGCGATATTACGTGCGCACATGCGCAAATCATAGGCGCGAATCTTGAGTAAAATAGAGAACCACAATTAGTGTGCGTGTCGTACGTGTGATGACGTTTTAAGGGGAGTGTACACTTATCGGATGGCAAGTTATCGAACGTGTACTGTACTTTTTTACATTATTATCATTTAGCTGACAGAAATTATTTTCTTTCAAAAGTTCTGCGATATAGCTTACAACTATTTTTCAATAGAAATTACAGTTTTTGTTTTAAACCTAGAAAATGCGATAAGAAAATCGACAATTCAACTTTACAGCACACAACCCAAAAGACGGTAAAGTGGGCAACAGGAAAATTTCTCTTTCTGAAAAAATCTACAAAATTAGTTTTCAACATTTTGCAATTATGTACTTCAAGTTGTGACGTCAGTTGGCGAAATTTCTGCACGCTGCGGGTCAAGTAATAATACTGAATGCATATAGGACGAAACTTGTTTTTTTTCAATAACTTAGGGAAAAATCTTTTTTATCTTAAGTGTTGTTGACTCTTATGTCTCGACTTTTAAAATCTGTTCAATTACTTGATAACAATCGCCGCAAAAAAAGCTACATTATGATTTAATTAAAAACCTTTTGGCTAATAAACAATAATATCCCTATATACTTATAGTGAAAACCCGTTTTGTTATGTTATTGAAAAAAACACGTTTTGTCGCTAGCAACTGGAATTATTCGTTGGTCCTCTGCGAGAAGAGATCTTTAATTTCCCCCACCTAACCTAAAATATTTAATAGCATCCATAGTTTGGCGAAAAAATTTATATTTTTTAATTTTCATCATTTAGATGGAATGTCTAAGATTAATGTGATTTTGGCCCGATGCATGAAAATTCAAATTGAACAATGTAATTATCAAAATTATCTGATTCTAAAAGTTGTGTAAAATTGATTTTGACTTCGTTTTTTTAAATTATAAAAACAAGACAATGAAAACACGTATGTTGTGTTCGCAATGGATATTATAAATAATAATAATATAAATATATTGAATGAATGCATTTTTTAGGCTAACTGATCGTGAAATATAATGCAAAAGTAAAAACAAATATTTAAGTTATCATACGCGAGATACGTAATTTGAATGTAATCGTTTAGGCCGAAGGAACATTAACAAAAGAAAATTCACAATTACCAAATTACAGTTTTCGATGCTTTTACATTAATTTTAAATTAATCTGTGCACAAATGTGGGGGTAACACAGAGGACCAGTGTGAAACGCGAGATAAAATAATCATCGAGCGCAAAGTGCAAGAAGCAACTGTCGCGCGCGCTGCGAGAACCCCCCAAAAAAACCTTTGAATTTCAGCCAATTCGTTGATAGTTACCCATCGCTCTGTGAGCTTGAAGTTTCCCATATAATTAACATAGGAAGAACTGTGTCAAAGCGTCAAATTTATGAAACTTTCTGAGTTTGTTCGTGTTTCTTAGCCCGCACTGGAATCCTTACTTTTTATGGTTTCTACTAGGTAACCGTCAAAAAGTGCAAATTTTGACGAAATTTAGGTTTGCTGTCACATAAAAGTCGACAAAATAGCTCATTTCTTCGCCTTAATTTTTTTTTTTAAACTTCACTGTAAAAAGAAGAGAGATTATACAAATAGAAAGATTAAATTCAAAATTTTGAAGAATTCTAGATAGCAGTCAATTAAATATTTTAAAAAAGGTAGTTCGTACAGTTTTGAATAACATGTTATAAAATTTTGTTACGAGAATAATTTTGAATTCAGAAAGCATTTTATTATCCTAGATGTTCAAAATAGCTGAAGCCAATTTAATCCTGCATTGTCCAATAGTTTTAGATTGAATTTGCTAAAAATATCATAATTCTAGTTTGTTGGTTTATAAAATAAAAAAAATTTTAAGCTTCAACAACAGTTTTTTGAAATTCCAACTTCAAAAGTGCTCCCGGAACTTGATTTTCAGTATAGATGGTTTGTTCGCATCTTGAAAAGTCGTGAAACTATCGGGCTATATATACACATGTACGTAATTTCAAGCAGATCAAGTAAGCTTTTCTGAAAGAAAGTAAAAATTCCAGGTTTCAAAACTATAAGTGAACCAATTACATTCGCTTACACTGTTATGATTTAAAAAAAATAGTTTTGATCACTAAAAAATTTTAAGTGCTTTTTCTTTGATATATCCAATTTTGAAAACACTGAATTTATAAATTTCTCATTTTGAAATTGTAATATTATATAAAAGATCTATAAATCGAAAGTCTTCCAGATTGAAAAGGGGAAGCCTAAGAATTTAACGACTTTTCGTTTTGAAACAAGTAACGCGATGCAATATTGAAAAGATTTCAGGCTGTATGAGAGAAAACTTAATAAGTAAACTATATTTTTTCGCTTGAAAGTGGAGAGATATATATTTTCTTATCAGAAAGAGGAAAGATCTGAGGAATAACGAATTTTTTCATAAATAAAGGAAAAAACTGACAATCTTTGTTACATTCTCATCATTTATAAATACGAATGTATTAAAATAGTCCAAAATTTTACACCTGAGTTGAACAGATAGTAATTTGCAGAAGTTTAAAAAGTGTATATAAAATTAAAAATATATTTTATTATTATAATCACCAATATAGTTCAAGAGAACGACCAGGCATATTACGAGATAAGAAACAGTCTTCATGTTTTCGTTATGGAAGAAAAACTGATTCATTTTATGATTAAAAGTTTGACTAAAAATATAATTAGTGAATATTCTAGAGCTTCATAAAATAATATAGTACGCGCGTCTTATATGCGTTATCTCTTAGATTAAAAACACCATGTTGGTATTTATCAGATATTTACATTTCACTACGCTTAGTTTGAAGAAACACAATATACTTACTAAATACGTTAAACTGATATCACAATTGATATTTAATATGTTCCGCTGAATACAAATCGAAGGTTGATTTGATCATATCTGGTTTTTTGAAGATCATCTGAGGTCATTTGAAGGTCGAGTTCGGAAAAAAGGCTTAAAAAATCTGAAAAAATTCAATGGTAGGTTTTTTAGCATGCTGAATCCGAATCTGGTGTCGGTTGACCTTCACGAGTTCAAAGTCAAGGCAATTTGAAGGTCAAATCAATGAGTTATTGTTGAAAAAATTATTTAAAAAATTAATTTAGAATCATCTTTAGTTTTTCGTCTATATAGAAACGGGAAATATTAATTTATCTTTATCATCATTAGCTGCTGTGAATTTCTCGAA
>NC_046658.1:99817520-99819910 GCF_010883055.1 Belonocnema kinseyi
GTTTATATATAAAAATATGGAAAATTTAAACAAACCTTCAACCTCATCTTCTAAACACGTGTGCCCGAAAGATGTTAACGCATTTTGCTTCATTGGTGGAACCTTTATTCCGAACAAAAACGATCGACGATCGTTCAACGAAATTTTTCGGAATATGTACAAAGAATGCTTTAATTCAGATATAGTTTCGGGAGATTGGACTCCTGATAATATTTGCAATAACTGCCGCAAAATGCTTTCTAGTTAGAAAAAAACTAAAGACTATTCTAAATTGATCTTCATTAAACCCACAGAATGGAATCAGCCATCCAACGAAGACGATTGTTATTTCTGTAAAACCGATAGCCGTGGGTATAATAAAAAAATTTACATAATCTTAAATACGCCCAGGTAGGATCAGTAAATAAAGCCGTTGAGAGAACTCAAACGATTGATTATGTTGATTTTGATAGTATAGAAAATTTACCAATTGAATCTAAAGATGATGAGCTCTAATGAAGTTTATAAAACAGATGGAGTAAGCAATAGAATTGCTGAAAAATTTACACAGTCCAAACTTAATGATCTCGTAAGAAATTTGGGACTACCTAAAGATGCTGCAGAACATATAACTTCAGTTTTTAAAATTGAAAATTTATTGTAAAAAAGTACGAAAGTAACGTTTCATAGAAAAAGAAATGAGAGTTTCAAGCAGTATTTCGAAGAAAAAGTCTTTGATGAAGAAAAATTAGTGTACTATTCAAATTTTAAAGGACTGATGGAAGAACTTAAGCCAAATACTTATGAAGATGATGATTGGAGACTGTTTATTGACTTATCAAAAAGAAGCTTAAAAGTTTCAATATAAATCTGATGCCAAGTTGAAAGAAGGGATTTTTGATGGTCCAGAAATAAGGAGACTTTTAAAAGATGATAAATTGCCAACGACAATGACAAAAATTCAAAGGGATGCATGGCTCAGTTTTAAGGAAGTTGTGAAAAACTTTTCAGGAAATAAAAGAAGTGAAAATGATAAATTTATAGTAGCCGAAATGATTAAGAACTTTAAAAAAATGGGGTGCCTGATGTCATACAAATTGCACTTCCTGCATAATCACCTGGATCGATTCCCAGAGAATTGTCGCGATTACAGTGAAGAGCAAGAAGAGCACTTCCATCAAGACATAAAAGAAATAGAAAAGTGCTATCAAGGCAGATGGGATGTCGCTATGATGGCTGATGACTGCTGGTCACTGAAAAGAGAGTGTAAAACTACAGGAAAAAGCGAAAAAAAAACCGTTACGTCGATCATTTGATAGTAAGAGAGTACGGTATGAGCGGAAAACATGAACACAAGTTGATACAAAAAAAATATGTCTATCGTAATTGTTAATGAGCGGTTGTTAATTTTTTGATCTTATTATGAGATTGTACGTGAATTGATGAAGATCGATCAAACAAATTTTTAGAGGTTATTTTGTTGGTTTGACCTTCAAATGACCTTGATCTTAAACTAATGAAGGTCAACCGACACCGGATTCGGATTCAGCATGCTAAAGAATCTATGCCTGAATTTTTTCAGATTTTTTCAGCAATATTTTCTTCATTTGACCTTCAAATGACCTTGAAAGCGATCTGATCTGAAAAAACCGACAAACGATTCGGAATCAGCGACCCAAAAACCATAGAACCCCAAAGGTCGCCTCCGTGGACTTTGACTTTTTTTTCGAGTGTCTGTGTTATGTTACATCAAAGATTATTTTAATGTTATAAGAACAAATTAATTAATTAAATGCAATCAAGATGCAATAAAAATTTGAAAAAAAAAACACATATTGTTGACATCTATCAGAGTGAAATGCTATTTTATGTACATAAAATCTGCCCTTCATTTTATTTTTAATAAAATGACTAGCAGTAAAAATTTTAAAAACATTGCAAAAAAATTCCGGAACCAATGAATATAAATCTTAAATTAATCGCTCTAAATTGGGGGTTTTGATTACTATGCAATTCTTAAAATTTGTGTATGACCATGATTGTATATAAATGATGAATTTGTCTCTGTTTTCATAAATTTGAATAATTGAAAATAATATTTATCTCCTTATTGAAGTTTTAAAGTGGTACAAAAATACAGTTTAATACAAAATTTAGAGGGTTTTAGAATTTTCTTACATTTTGAAAATTAAGATATCCGGTATTATTTGGATGACTTGATATTTTGTAATTCTAGTGATTTTATTTTAAAAAAAAACTTATTGCAGGTACACGAAATAGTACTTTACCCTGAAAAATGACGATATATATTCATATCTCGCCAGACAAAGTTATTAAATCTTAAATTAATCTCTTCAGATATGGTATTGCATTGTGTATTTTATAATTCGAAACCTAATTTAATAAACGAA
>NC_046658.1:99820010-99825334 GCF_010883055.1 Belonocnema kinseyi
TCCAGCAGCTTTATGTAATAGTTGTACTCTTTCTCTACAAGAGAATCAGTTTCTTTAAGGAAATTAAATTTAATTGTCCTACAGAAATTGACAGACGAAGGTATTTTGTTCGACCAAATAATATCATCATCTGCTTTCAATTGAAGAGGGACGAAGGAAATCAAAAAGAAAGATTTATCCGTGAAAAGGCTCTTGTGATAGCTGATGTTTTCTTCACTCTCAGAATCACTGTTATAAGATTCATCGTTTGCATCCACATCATCACTCTTCTTTGACCACTTTTGCCGTGTCATCTGATGTTTTTTACCAAACAGATTAGCGAGATCATCTTTTCCCATTTGCAACTAGACTGGCCTGACTGTATGACCCAGTAAACTTATGAAATGGACACTTGCTCTTAAATTAGATGTCTCTATGTGCTCACCGTTTCCTGGAAAACAAGCTTTTTTCGCTTCGGAGATTTTTAAATACGGCGGATATGAATCATTGCCAGTTATTTCTTCATTGTACTTTGTTAGCTTTTCGTATTTCCTCTTCGACAGACCTAAATCCAAGTACATCGCTAAGATTCTTTGCAATTTATTCTCGTCATCATCTTCCTTACGAAACTGCGTCCCAGATTCGCTATCGGACTCATTTTTGATCAATGAAAGTGCTTTGGATCATTCTTCCGTGCTATAATTTGAAGCAAGTTCTTTGAAGCCCCTTTTTTTCGTCTTTTCGGATCCATGTTCAAATGATAATCGTGGTCTTCCTTTCTTTAGAACATTAGTTAAATTTTTTGTTTGGATAGGTGGGCAAGGAAAAGGTACCTTGAAATCTGCTTCTAAGAATGCAGCATGTTTTTCAACAAACAATGTTTTTTTCCTACAGACACTTTTCCATTTTCTATTATACAAAGGCATAAAAGAGTTAACCAATTTTCTTCTTATAACCATTAACTGACTTTAATCAAGAGAAGACGTAGCAGTAATATTATCCCAATTCAAATTACTTTGTTACATTTTAATTGTGGATCGTTATTCCAAATGATGTCACATAAGTGCTGATTTTTTATTCTGTATTCCATGTTAAAAAATACTTCGAAGGATTCCCTCAATATCTCCGTAGAAACACGCAGTCTATTTGTGAACGTCTTTTATGAAGCAAAATGAAACAAATGCAGAAAAACAAATCAACAACGACTTGAAGTTGCTCCTGCTACATTCAATTGTTTTTAGGTATAGTTGGTACCAAAAAAATTTATTTGTAGCTGCAGCAACTTCGAGTCGTTCCTGATTGTGTTTGCTTCATTTGTTTTAGTTTACTTTAAGAAAGTTTTATTTGCAAGCATTCGTTACCAATATATTTTCAGTTCATTCTGCAAAAAAAATCTAGCCTATTAAAAAAATGGTAAAAATGTGCATTTGTTCATAAATTTTTAAAAAATAGTTACCAGTTTCTGTCATTAGTGAAAATATGTCAGCAAAGAGTCTTTTGCAAGAAATTTCGCATTGATTCCGCAAAAAAAAATCAGAGCTACTTATGAAAAAATGGTGAAAATGTGCATTTGTTTATAAAAATTGTTTAAATAATTGGCAATTATTATCTAATCCTAACTTATTGTAAACGCACATCATTATCTGTAATACTTTATACAAAAGTTATGGATTAAAATTAGCTAATCATTGCGAATCACGCAAAAATGACTTTTGTGAATTAATTTGTTTATAATATTATTAAAAATGTTTGTAGTTACTCTAATCCACTGGAAATTATTTTTTGTTACTTATTTAAATGATGTATGGCCTTTTCTTAATGAATTTGAAAGTCTTAAAGAAAATGGTATCATGGAAAAGTTTAGCAACAAAACAACTTTGTTGTTCAATAAAAAATTTACGTTAAATCGAATTAAGATATCCGCAGTTACTTATTATAACTGGAAGCCTTACGGTCATTTCTAAAAAAACATCAAAATCCGTTAAGAATTGCACTGTCGGTCGATTTTTGTCCAAAAAAGGTCCTTTTTTTCCCACTGTGCGTCGGTCATTCCTTCATCGATGCATCGGTCATTCCTTCATCGATGCATCGGATTGGGACGACGTAATGGAACAAAATGATACGACAATCGAAAATCGCCTAATTACACCAACACTCAAAAAAATTGGTCTACCTGGCGGATTACCCAAGCATATCTATATATTTTCAGTCGGGTAATCCAAATTCAAAGTCCAAATAATCCAACCGGGCCACATTCTGTCTTACTAACTAAAAAACAGAATGAAATATGACGAAAACGACGCTATTTCCTGTATTTTTTAGTGAAGAAAAGTTTTTTATGTTCAGTGCATTTAATGACCGTATCTATATGTGACCTTCGCGCAAGGAAGGAGGCTTACCCTAACAAGATCGAAATCGAGGTTTTTGCACCTTTTGATAGTTTCTGACTTCCTTTTAATAATTAAACCATCGAAAAAAATTTGCCGGCGTTATTACTGGTAACAATAGAGTTGTTAGGTACCCGAGTAATCGAGCCTGCGCTCGAGAGCTTAAGATTCCTTGAGAAACAACTCCCACCACTCACCACTACATTTCCGCGTTTCATCTATAGCCTACCCATGAGTCACGTCACCGACCTATCTCTTTCCGTGGGAATGTAGAGGTAAGTGGAAAAGAAAGATTTCGTGAGTCTTCCCTCTTGTCTAAAAGTCGCATCTTCGGGTCGAGTATCGACCGTTCGCCCTGAAGAATTTTACTCTTCAGAGTAAGCCCCCTTTTTCAGCATACGTCACATATTTTGTTTTTGTTAATTGAATTCGATTCTGTGATTTGAATAAGCTTTGTAATCATGAATAACCCTTTTAAACCCCATCAACCTAAATTCTAGAGATTTAGGAAACAAACTGTATTTTGCTACATATGTGGTACATTTGAATTTTTAGCAAATCGAAGATTAATCAGCGATGACATAAGAACAATTTATAATAGCTATTTTGGAATGCAGATTCAAACTCAAAGTGAAAATTGGGTTACTCACAAAGTTTGAAATGCTTGTTTTAGTGCATTTAATTGATTGAAAGGCAGATAGGGAAATAAGAAAACGCATAAGGGTCAAGCACCTACAATATGGAGGAAACCTATTCGGAAAGAAAAATGTTACTTTTGTATATCTTGCTACTTTTCGGTTGAACAATTTTTTTAGTCGAAAATTCAACAACTTTGTTGATAATTTTATCTTGTTATTTTTACTTAAAAATTGACCTTTTTCAGAGTAAGATTCATTTGTTTTGGTAGAAAATTGTTCATTCGGTTTTAAAATTCATCTATTTTGATCAAAAATTCGTTTTTTTTGGTTGACAATTTAACTATTTTTTGAAAATTTGAATGCTTTTTTGTTAAGGAATAATTGTTTAAAGACAATATTTTAACTGAAAATTTTTGGATGCAAATCTATATTTTCTAGTTGGTAATTGATATATTTTTTAGTTAAAAATTGAACTGTTTTGTTGAAAATTTAACAATTTTCCTGAAATTCTTCTCTGCTTGAAAATTGGCATTCGATTTTTCATAAAAAAATGTATCTTTTAAGAAGAAAATCAACTACATGGTAGAAAGTTCATGTAGTTTGCTGGAAATTAAACTTTTTTGCTGCAAAATTTTTTTTTTCGTTCTTATATATTTGTTTTTCAAACTCATGATGTACCCGTATTTTGTTTAAAATTGATATATTTCCTTAAAAATTCGCTCTCCGTTGTTTCAGTATTAATTTTTCAAATCTTTTATCCCTGTTTTAGGTAGAATAATATTCATATAGAAATTGAATTACTTGTTTACAAAATTAATTTTTTGCTCAAATTTAAATATTTTGTTGAAACTTTTTTTTAAAGAGTAATAATTTTTTTACCAAAAATTTTATTACTCCATTTTTGGTTACTTTATCTTTTTCAGTTAAAAATTCAAGTATGCGGTTGAAAATTTGTCTTTCCTGGAAGATTATTAATCCTTTTATTCGTAAATTCATTTCTTTGGTGAATGATTTCATTATTTTTTTGTATATTCGATTGCTCTTTTGTTTTTTCATACAAATTTTTTTATTGAAAATAATATTACTCTGAAGACCAGAATAGAATAAAAAAATTTCAAAATCAAGTGCGATTGCGTTTCGAGTTAGTTCAGTAGATGGACCGTATGTGATACAGTTTTCATATTTCTTGGTTGATCGATGAATGGCGTTACCACTACATCTGCGATTAGAAGAAGGATCAGCGTTACTGTTTAGAGCCATAATTTAAAGCATTGGAAGAGAGCATTGTTCTATAGAGTATATTATCTTGATGAAATTTAAATTTTCTTGGTGAAAAGTTTTGAGAATTGTTTAAATTGAAGCGCATTTTGCTACATTTTGGCATAAAAGTGAAAAAGCGACGAAATAATTCAATTTAAATTGTTGTTAATTATGAAGGAGGCGTCGTCCCCCGGGCACAAAGTTCGGGGCTCCGCATTGGATTCTGCTAGGGGTCTCCCTCCGCTGGACATAAGGTGTTTAAAACAGGCTGTAACCTCAGAATTAATTATGTTAACTTTACTTCACTCAAGACACAATACAATTGGAAAACTTTCCCCTATATTTTGTCTCATTTTAAATGTTTTTTCGGTCTTAAATAATATTATTTTAAAAAAGTGTGCTGGAAAAAATGATTCTTTACTTTTCAAACATTTCTAATTGTTGCGCCTACATTATCATTATTATATTTATTTAATATTTAATCAGTGTGTGAACATTAAATTTGAATTGAAAGTCGCGCCAGTTACAAAACATCCAATTCCGCTTTCGCGGCACTAATCAGAAGCGGAGTAATTGCTGACACAAATCTTTCTAGAGAGTAACCATTCACCGATAAAAAAAAACAGATGCCATTGTAAATCGAAACTCATCAATCGTTTCCTTCCTTCAAAAACCAGGTTCTCGTGAGCCTTAGGTTAATACAGTCACTTCTTAGTTAGTAGTTTGAAGAAACAAAATTAAGTTGGAAAGAACAGTTGAATCCATAACAAAATAGGTTGCTTAGCAAAATTAAAAAACTTGCTCAGGCATCCGTAAAAGCTCAAAGCTTTTGCTTTAAACATTGCATTTTAGGTGCACAGGTTTTTTAATTAATTTCGTAGCGGAGATTCATTTACATTAATTACTTTATAACTTAGAGTGATTGTTCGTCGAGAACCCACTGGAACGCCATTAATATCTTCTCTGTTCAATTGCGTGACATTTCGGCTTTCCATATTTATTTTCACACGTCTCTTACCGCGAGATGTACGTTGATATATTCCACCCAAAACATTTACAG
>NC_046658.1:99825434-99826513 GCF_010883055.1 Belonocnema kinseyi
TTCTCTGTTCAATTGCGTGACATTTCGGCTTTCCATATTTATTTTCACACGTCTCTTACCGCGAGATGTACGTTGATATATTCCACCCAAAACATTTACAGACAACAGCATTGCAAAGACATCACCATTGGATGTTGCTAATACAATTTGTTCTTGATCTGGCACAGGACCATAACTACATATTCCTGTTCGCATTAGAAGTGACTTATTAGTAGGGAAAGTGTATTTGTGAAGTTCGAATGTCAGGTTTGAATTCCAACGGGAAATAAGCCGAATAAATCTGAGCTGTTCAAGCCCACATCCAATTTCGTCAGGAGAAGGAAGCATTAGAGGTGAAGCTATATGCCGGGCAGGAGACCTCGAACTTTCACGACGAGGAGACTCGGATAGAGCTCGATTTAGGTCAATATCAGGTCGATGAGTTCTTTCTGAAGAAGAAGAAGAAGGTCCGTCATGAGAGAAATGAATAGCGGGGTTGCCATCAGGTGGAAATTCGGAATCTGAATATGAATCTGCAATTAAATAATGATTTGAGAATTTTGTTATGAATATCGAACTGCATTCTTGCGATTTTGTCTTGCATTAACAATAGCTTAGGATATGTTTGTTATTAAGCCTGCAGAGGTTGAGCAGAATTTCGGTTTAGAATCCATTAATTAGATTGTTTTTAGTATTGTTTTTTTTATTATTACTGGAATGGAATGGAAGCTTCTAATGTGTCTCCTAAGGGTTTACATTTTTCTTGCACCTTCTTCTCTATTCCTTTATACACCCCCCACACATTTACTTAGTGGTGGAAGGGGGAACTATAGTTCAAGGTAGGTTCCAAACCACCAAGAGAACAACTTTTTAGTACTTAGAGAAAACATTTTTCTCTAGAGGTATCGGTCCCAAGAATCTTCTGAGATGAATTGATAAGCTAGTGTTCACCGCATGGGCCGCCGAGACTCTTCCAGAGTGCGAGGCGGGAACCGATCCCGCAAGCCGACGGAGTGGGTCCAAAGCCTACGGTTTAGCCCCCACTACCATCGTCCCACTTGTTTTTGTTATTCCTATTAAATTGAATTACTTGGAGATTG
>NC_046658.1:99826613-99828648 GCF_010883055.1 Belonocnema kinseyi
CATCTGAGTTGTTCAAGTCCACATTCATTTCCATCAGGAGAAGGAAGCATTATAGGTGAAGCTATGGGCCCTTAGGTAAAATCTTTTAATGTCCTAAACTAAAAGTCAAGTTCGTTAGCCAGCCATTTTATATAAAAATTCAAAATTGAACGCATTTTGAATATTTTCGAGACCAGACTTTTGAAGCTTCAAATATTCTCTGTACAGAGACTATATGGAATGCCATCTAACACGACGCTTTTGAAGGTTGGTGACCTCCTCAGCATAAATACGAACCAGTTATGTCTCTTGGTTGAAACTAATCCCGCCCTCACAACCCCGCATGAATAGATTTTTCGTGGGACTGTAGTTCCAACTAGACTCTCCAGCCTAGATGCTTTGAGAAAATTTAATTGACACAGTCTGCGTCACTGATGTTTGAAACACAATTTAGAAGGAAAGAAACAGTAAGGCTGTTCAATAGACCGTACGTGCAAAGTTTAAATTATCAAAATAACATTCGAAATAAAAAAATTCTGTCTTTTGGGCATTTTCGAATAAGAAATGAATATACTGCTATGAAAACTAGAGTTTAAATGAAAGCTGTAATATTTACCAATAGGTTTAGGAAAGATTACCCGGATAAAGCACAGAATAGCTATAAGGGTCGACATTAAAAAAAATAAATGAATCCACTATTGAAGAATTTCGATAAGACTATTACTAATTAACATTTGAAAAGTGTTTGACTTTATATTGTTTTTGTCTCTATCTCGTTCGTCTTTCCAAGTTATTGTGATTTATGGTATTTTTCAGAAATATGAAGGACAAAAATCATTACTACGCAGCAGATATATCAGTATTTATTAAAAAACATGATAACATTTCACGAACTAATATTTGTTATTACGAAAGTTGTTGCAACTTCAAGAAAACATTAAAATGTAAATTATTTTTGCTATATCTATGAAAAAATAGAAAAATTAGCCTCATCCTGGGCTTATTTTATACAATATTTTTAGCCTATTCAATTCATTAAGTAGATAAATTTTTAGCTCTCATATAATTAAAATTAAGACAACCTTATCAGTCATAAATATATGTGGCTGAAAACTTTTGCGCAGTAGTTTAATTCCTTTTCCATATACAATCCAATCGAATATACAACGTAAATCATTTTAATTTATAATCTCAAATATATTCAAAAATACTTTAGATGCAAACAAATAGTCTGGAGAAAGATTGACCAGTACCGAGGGGGACATTTGACTGTACCATCAATTTTGATCTTGACGTACATTTTCAAAGTCAAATGGAAGTGAGATCCTTTTTTAAAATGAAAACCCCTATTTTTGACTGCGGATTTGAAAAGAGCGAGAAATTTAACGAAAAAAATGACATGTGGAAAAATGGTTTCTGTGATCTTGGAAAAGTAAAAAATTAAGGTCAAATGTCTGAGAAACGACCAGATGCCCTTTTTCTGAATTATCTTTGTTTTTCGGGATAAACACACGTTTAAGATGCTTCATAAAAGTCGATAAAATGTTAAGGTGTACATCACCTTGATGATCATCACCTTCAGGTCAATTTTGAAGGTCATTTGAAGGTCAAGACGATTTTGCCTACATTGAAGTCTGTGCCCGGATGAATTTTTTTTTGCAGACTTCTGGCTGTGGATCCTGATCACAACACCCCCTTTGGGGTGCTTTCTTGTCGTGAGTTCCCCTAACCTCTCACGTTTCGGATGATTGATTATCGTGAGGCCCCTTGCTTCTCACCTGTGCTACCATTGTTACAATCAGCCACGGAGTAACTGTTCGAAGTGCTCTCCATTGGCTTGAAAACACAAACGTAGACGACTTTTAAAACCGTCCACAGTTTTTAGCAACGTTTCTCGCAAGAACGACTGCAGAAGTAAATTCTACAGCGACAGACAGCTTAATAGAAATAACAGTCAGTATTGGTCGAACGAAAATTCTCACTGGTACAGACCGATGGATCATCAAAATCAGTGGAGTGTCATGGTGTGTTGCGGAATAGTATGGTTTTTGATTTC
>NC_046658.1:99828748-99832504 GCF_010883055.1 Belonocnema kinseyi
AGAAAGTATTAGAATTGTCGGAAATTTGACATCATCCTTTTTCAACGGATCTCCACTTTTCGAGACCCCCTGAATCCGAAAATCAGGCTTTCACGATGGCGTATGTCTGTCCGTCCGCTCCTGAACACGATAACTATCGAAAATGTGGAGGAATCAAATCCATCTTTGGCACACTTTTTTAGGTTCTGAAAGAAATTCAAATTCAAAAATTCATCGCATTTTGAAAATTTTTGAGACCACTTTTTTGAATTTGAAAATTCTATGTACAGATATTTAGAATATTAAACAGATCAAAAAATTTATCGTTGTGACTTTTTTTGATAAAAAGAAAATTCTCAGAGTTATAGCGTTTTCAACATTTTTTAAATCAACCGAAAATCAAAATTTGAAGCCAAAAAACGCACGATACAAAAAAAGTCAAGAGAAGAAAAACATTTCTTTTTGAAAGCCATACATGATCATCATAACAAATTTTTAGATATTCTTCGAAAATCGAAAATTCAAATTTTTATAGCAGAAAAAATAATGAAAAATAAAAAATTCCATTTCGTGGACAAACTATGTAGGATACGAAAAAAGCTGAATTTACAAAAATTTTTATCCTAAAAAATATCTAAAATTTTCTTTAAGATCACTTCTTGATAAGACGCGTACTTTTTGTTTTATTCATAAAAAATAACGTTGAAAAAAAGGTGTGGAAAAATGACGAAAGTTACGAGAAAAAAAAAGATTGAACAAAACCTGCTTACAAATTTCGGTGGGCAATCGAGCGCGCAGCGCGAGTGTCATGATGATAATGTGTACCTCAAAGCCTACAGAGCTTTGAGAAACTTAATCTTTGACTATACTTAATTAAGTAGACAATTCAGAATATGAAGACGCTTATAAATACAGTGAAACACTTCAATAGCCGTCCCTTGTATAGCCATTCCGAGAAATAAAGCAACGCCGTAGGTTGGTATAACAGGAACAGCGCGGGACCGCGGGGTCTGCGGTTGTGACTCTAGCGTGCAGTCAGGCGTGAACAAACAAAAGCGGAGCGGCCTATAATGAGTTAATTCACGCTCAAGGTCAGCCCCAAAATCGGAAATATAAAAAAGTTTCACTGTACTGCCATCTAAAAGAGATCTTTTTGATAAAATTTTTTTCAAGCATTCCAAATGCAAACATAAATATCCGAGCGCGAAGCGCGAGATTCAACCGTCGCGCGCCCTAGGCGTGCTCAAACTTGCAAACAACGTTAATCCCTAGAAACTAGCCCCTGTTTGGCAAACAACAACACGGAGGCAGCGAAACGTTTCAGTGGTCCCCAAAGTGTCCAAAATCTACTTATATGGTCGCAATATTTTCGCCTTAATTTGTTCAAATTTGTGCGACCAAGTTCAAACCCTAAAAACCACCACCTGTGCGGAAAACAGCATATCGGGGCCAGCGAAACGTTTCACTGGCCTCGAAATCATCGAAAATAAACTTTATATGGCTGCACAACTGGGCACAAAATACCTCAATTACATTGCTGAAATACATGTATTTCAGCACCATATAGTTGAAATACATCACGCGGAAAATACAATTCCGCTGACGTAGTTGAAATAGAACTACAAAATACATACCAGTATTTTGAAATATTATTTGAAATACATGTTAGAATTATATTATGTAGTTGAGATATTTTGTGTATTTTCTTGAAAATACTTTATAACATTAGCATATCTAAATTAGATTGAACATCCCTCGAGTGTGTGATAAGCATAAGAATTTTATGATCAATGACTGGGATTGCCAAAAACATAACTCTACTGTACATCCTGGTACATAATATGGCTATACTACACAGTATAATCGTGTATATTAGAACATGGCATAGCTATATACACTTGAAGACTGTACTGCACATCCGTACGAAACGTATACCTTCACTGCGCATGCGCGTGCATCATGCGTGTCTGTCGAGGATCCTTGCGCGTTGCAGAACTTACTCTGCATCTCTACACGTTATACATCTCCACTACGAAATCATAAAGATTGGGAAACTAATGCGCATCCCTAAACATTGCAAAGTGATAATGCGCAGACTTGCGCATCACATATCTCGACCATGCGCTTCCTATAACTCTACTGCGCAGCTATACACGTCAAAATACTCTACGGCGTAGTCATGTGCATCGTAGAACTCTAATGCTCAGCCATGTGTATCGCCAAAATAACTGTACGGTGCAACCACGCGTAGCACAGAACTCGACTGCGCAGGCATATCTGTCACACAATTCTACTGCGCAGGCATGAGCGCCACAGAACTCCACTATGCAGCAATACACATCACAGAACTCTACTACGCAGCCATGAGAATCACACAACTCTAATGCACAGTTTAATGAACCATATAAGGACATGACACAACCATATGCACTTGAAGGCTGTACTGCGCATTCATATGAGCCATGTGTCTCTAATGCGCATCGCTACACATCGGAGGTCTCCAATGTGCAACCTTGTCTGCAGTGTATATCTACTGCGCACCCATCCATGAACCACACGTGCCTTTCTATCATCCCTATGCTCTGTAGAACTTACTGCGCAGCTCCACGTGTTATTAATATCTACTGTGCAATACAATAGACACATAATGGTTCTGCGCAGCGCTATGCGCCGTATTGTAGGATACAATCCCTCTTCCCCACAGATTGATTTTCGCTCTTCTTTTTTCCCAACCCCTCTCCAAGTCCCCTCCTCTCATCACCATCAACATTCTTTCCTCTTCCTTTCTCCCTACTCTCTCCACCCTTTGTCCCTCTTTTGCACTCCCACTATTTGATCATTAAATTCCTATGGTTATTATACACTCTAGGGATTTTAATCTAATTTTTGTACACTGATTTAGAAAGTATTTTCAAGAAAATACACAAAATACCTCAACTACATAATACAATTCTAACATCTATTTCAAATAATATTTAAAAATACTGGTGTGTATCTTGTAGGTGTATCTGAACTGCATCAGGTAATTGTATTTTCTCCGTGCGGTATTTCAGATGTATTTTGTTTGAATGTAGTTTATATTTCAGATACTTCAAATACAATTTTTGTGAAACACTTCCCAGCTCTGTATGGGTGTATTATTTTTGTCGTAATTTATGTCAATTTTTGCAGCCAACATTGAACCCTAGAAACCACCCCTATTATGGTATGGGGTGCAATATGCGCCAGTGGCAGGATACCTCTGAGTTTTGTAAAAAAAGGAGTCAAAATCAGCAAAGATGTACATTGTACAGACATCTTGGAGGCTGTAACACTTCCTTGGGGTTAGCAGTATTTTAACGATAAAGAATTGACGTTTTAAAAGGACTGAGCGCCAGCTCACAGAGCAAAACAGACCCAAGATTGGTATAAGGCTCATTTTCCGAATTTCACCAGATCTCAATAATGACCACCATACTCACCGGATCCTAATTCCTTGGACTATAGCATATGTTTGATTCTAGAGCCAAGGGTCTGTGCTAGACAGGAGTCCCTGAAGCAAACGTTGCGTCGAGGGTGGGATCGCATAAAAGTGGAGGAGCTGCGGCCCTAGCCGAGAATCTCGTTAAGCGATTTGTGTTAAGAAAGGCCACTTTCAAACCAGTTAATAATAGTAGGGAGAGTAGAGTGAAAGAAAGAGGAGATAATGTTGATTGTCATGAGAGGAGGGGCGGTAAGTGAGACTTGGAGAGTAGATGGGAGAGAGAAGAGCGAAAACCAATTTTAAGGGGGGGGGGG
>NC_046658.1:99832604-99839104 GCF_010883055.1 Belonocnema kinseyi
GCATCGTCGTATTGATGCCGTTACAGACTGTAACCACCTATCTCATGGTCGTGAGATGTGGTTTTGGCTAAAATTTTACTGCGGTTTCGCTGGGGTCGAGTGAAATTGTTCAGATTAGCACCCACTCCCGGCGAAGTCCTGCGGTTGTCCTTATTTCCCAAATTTCGTGTGCTTCACCGCGAATCACAACCTCGACGGGGGTGCATCAGGTAGGAAACCGAGCAACAAGACGGCTGCCACTTACCAGCCTGTCGTCAGGTCACTTTGGAATAAACCGAGTTCGTAGTAAACAGGCGCCAGATAGCAGAAGAAAGGGAATGGCAACTCACAGGAGTGGGAGAGAAAACACTTGACTTCCGGAATTTCACAAAAATAAATTCTAGCGTCACTTTATTCAAACAGAAATAAAAAGTAAAGGAATCTATGCCATAAAAAAAATTCACAAACTTTATAGCTAAAACCTTGAGAAACAAAATAATTTTACATAACTTCCAAGTCCCAAGCAGCGAAGGGGTTTCCGCCGTTCCACTCACTGTTACTCCGAAATTTACTGTTACGATTACTTAAATTTACTATGACGATTCGGATTTCCACGCGTGGATCGGACCGAAGCCGAAAAAGGCACGACTAGATGGTAAACTAAAAACCACCTACATTGAAGCCACCTGGCTGCTCTTATGCAACTCTTGATACCGTGCTGAGGGTAAGGCAAAGTATAGCATCTTATAAGGGCAATCCTGGAGCGCAAACTCGAATCCTCCCTCTAAAACGATCGAGTGTTACATAAGAGCCGAATGATGGGGCGTGGCCTGTAAAAAGAGCAACGCGGCCCAGAATATACAGTTGAGGGGTTGCGTAGAAGACAAAACGGATCTTGAGGACTAACCACCATCAAGCATCTTCTAATATTGTGCTAACTTAGGCTAAAACCCTAAGTTTACAGAAAATTAGTTAGAGAAAAAGAACTCTGAGGCAGAAGCTAGTATACTTAGTGTACCCGGTTCCAAGATTAATATTTTTTCAAAGTCCGTTAAATTTTATGCGCTACACTTAGGTATTTTTCCTCCATGAACTAGAAATATCCAGATATTGAGGAAATAAAAGTATGAGCATTACCTTGCCTTACCTCGTCCTAATCCTCGAAATCAGGTAGGCGAGCACATGTAGCCCGAGAGCGCCTTCACTCTGGTCAATTACCTGAATAGCGAGCAAATACAATCCAAGCGGACCGGTTACACCTCTTGCCCTCTGCGAGGACACCATACTAAAAGCAAAGTGCGAACATTAATGAGTTGCCACTGTGCCTCTTTTGTTAGATGATAAAAACGATCATCGACGATTACTGCGGGTTACTGAGACAGTGAATTTAGAAAAAGGGTCTCCAGCATAGACACCTGTATGTGTAGAAATTTCAGTGAACTTCAGAAAATTGAAATTGAATAACAAGCAAATAATTTAAGATTTGACATTTCCTGTTTTCTACGAATAAAAATTCAGCTGCGGCTTACTTTATATTTATAAGTTTTAAAAACAGATAAACCGATATTTACCGGCGTCATAATTTCAACCAAAGATTTTCTTTTAAATAAAATAAGTTTAGTTCAGGGCAATTATTATGTAAAATTAGAGTAGGATATTTTAAGCAATAAATTTTTTATATCAGAATCATAAAATCTCATTCCTCCTCCATGCGCAACCACAATTGGCGCACTAACGTGGGGCTCGACAGTCGAAAGACGTGTATCTGCCACCTCCGATGAGTCAGAAATTAGTACCGAAAGGCATGGCAGAACTCGACAAGTGGTTAAGTGATAGACAATAGAAAAACATAAACAATAAAGACAATTAGAAAATGAAAAAAAGTGTTAGTGAATCTTGCACAGTATTACACGAACAATATATAATCCTAAGTGAGTGTGATGGACTAATCTCGGTTACGACCGTCAAAAAAATATTTTTACGTAAAAACTAAGTCGTGTTAGACGAATCTAACGAAGAAATTAGGTTTGAATGTAAATCCAGATTTTCGTTCACAAGCCGGTGTACGGCACTAAGAACGTGGAAACAGCGGATAATTTTATTAAGTGAAACTCTAGACAACGCAGTACGAAACATCACTCTGGAACACCTCGACGACAGCCTGTTACTACCACAAATGATACCCGACAACGAACCGGAACAACTGTGGACTGCAATAAACAAACGCCTAGAAGAACTAGAGTAAAGAAGTCAACGAATCCTTGAAGATGACCGACGATACCACGCACAGCAATTGATGGAGAAAAATCAAGCCCTTCAAGCCAGAATCAATGCCTTGGAACAAAGCATTGGTCGCTCCATTGAAGCAAGGGTTAATGTGACACAATTCGTTAAAGAAAGAGAGGACCGCATGCAAGCACAGATTAACCGGCTAGGGACCGCCCAAGCACGAGTAGCGGAACGAATCACCGAAGATCTGGAAAGAACAGCAAATGACATCACACCTGTCGCCAAACCAAACATTAAGTACGTCCTACCTGCGTACAATAGAGAAGGTAGCACAATGAGATATGTCAGGCAACTAAGGCAATATTGGGAAGTGGTACTCCATGAGCCTGAGATGCTGAATATCTCATTAAAAGATCACTTTCAGGAATGCTCAGTGACTCGAGGTTGATAATACAGAATGACATCACAAACTTAGAATCGTTCATCGAAAAATTCTTACAACGATACTGGGGCGAACAAACCCAACATGAAATAAAAAAAAATTAGAGATCGGCTCATACCAGCCGAACTGAGATAGATGGCGAGCAGAATATGCAACAAAAATGTTTGTACATGCGAGCGAATTGATGCTAGCACCTGAGCCTAGCGAAATAATAATTTCGTGCATTATGGGCACGAAATTAAGTACGCAATCTTCGGACGCAGAATAACGCGCTGTGAGCAACTAATACAGCTGTTAGAAGAGTTCGACAAAATTGGCGGAAATAACAACAACCCAGAAACTCGTGAATGGCGACCAAGAAATTCGAATCCCAACAATGCCACAAACACATGGCATTGACAGAATCAGTACAGCGGCCCTGCACGTGCAGAGAGTGGGAACGCCGGAAACCATGGCGGCACGGCGCCACAACAATACACTGCAGGCCCGTAGCGTCAAATTGCAAGACCAGGGGCCTCTGAAGACGTAGAGAAAAATTTTGAAAGTATGGAAGAAGAAAGCATAGAAACTGGAAACGAACAAGCACCACGTTAATAGAAAATAAAGCAAGCGCTGACGTGGCTGGCCTCGTTATTTATTATGCCAACATGCTGATAAACACGCGAGAGGAACTCCTTGAAAAAAATAAAAATATAGTATCGAGAAAACAATCCAAGTGTTACACCACTAATAGACACTGGTGCAGAGATAGCATGCATTTCTGAAGAATTCTTCATCATGAATAAAGAACGATTCCTACAATGTCCATGTTTACCTTTATCAGGTGTAGCGGTTACGGGTGCCATGGGAGGCAAAGCAATAAGGCTCAGACGACAAATTTTTGCCGTAGAAAGTTGGAAAAATTCTGTGGAAATATCATCGAGTATTTCGTAGAGAGCGGGAAAATGTCGATGAAGAAATACAACGCATGATGCACATGGGAATTATCCAACGTTCCAACAGCCCATACATAAATCCGTTAGTGCCTCTAGTAAAAAATGGCTCTATTAGATTATGTCTGGACGCCCGAATGGACGCCCCCTATTCGAGGATTGGGAACACCCTGAGCCACCAGCAGTGCTCTTTCAAAAGTATAAAGGTATGAATATCATGTAAAATTTTGACATGACGAGCAGCTTTTGGCAGGTGCCTTTACATGAAGACTCCCGTCAATACAACGCTTTTCAGTAAAGAGGACGCAGCTATGAATTCAAAGTGGTACCCTTTTGATTCAAGACAAGCACCGCTGCACTGGTAAGAGGATTGGATCACGCATTGCTGGACCTGAGAGAACATATTATCAAATTTGTCGACGACACGTTAATAAGATCCGAGAATAACACACAACATTTGCAACACTTAGACGAAATTTTTAAAGGACTAGAAGAAAATAACCTGACGCTCAATTGGGAAAAACCACACTTCTTTAAAAAAGAAACCAAATTCTTAGGCTTCATATTAACGACAGAAGGAATTAAACCAGATCCAGAAAAGATAAAATGCATACATGAATTTCCAGCACCGAAAAACCTAAAGCAACTCAGAGGATTTTTAGGTATAATAAATTTTTATTTAAAATTTAGCGACAAACATGCAAAAGAAATAGTACCACTGTTGAAATTAATTAAAAAGGGAACTAAATGGAATTGGGATCAAGAAGCGCAGAATAGCTTTCAGGAAATTAAAGAACTATTCGGCATGGATATCATGCTATACTTTCCCAATCCTAAAAGAAAATTTTATCTTGGAACCGATGCGAGCAATTATGTTTTGGAAGCCGTTTTATATCAGATTAACAAGAAAACATAAAAAGAAATAATCACTCTAGCTAGTAGAACATTGAAAGAATCTGAAATATCCTATTTCATAACTGAAAATGAACTACTGGATATAGTGTGGGCTCGTCAGAAGCTTCGCACATATTTACGTGGCGCAGAAATTATTAACAGAACCGATCACCTGGCGATAAAATTCTTGAAAACACGTAAATTTATGAATGCTCGTCTCACAAGATGGATCCTAGCCATTCAAGATTACAACATAAAAATTGAGCACCTATCTGGAAAATAAAATATCATGGCGGATTTGTTAAGCAGACTTCATGACGTAGAAAGCTAAAAAAAAATCGTGGTAAAACGAGGGTAGTGATCAGCGCTCTGAATTACACAGCCACACAAAAAAAGTGTGTGGATCTGGTAACAAGACGCACGTATTCCTGTGGATTTTGGGCCGCTGAATTCAAATTCGGTATCAAAAATCACCCATCACGTCATGTTTGAGCCATAACCTCAAAAAATAACGAAAAATCATGCACTGTGGCAAATAAATTGCAAAATAATGCCAGTGATGACCGGAATTAACAGAAATTGATTGAACTACACGTAAAGCTCTGTAAGCATATTTTCCCAGTAGCAAATGTGTGCTACATCGAATGGGTCAACTCGAGCCTAACCTAGAAATAAATCTAACCTAGCCTAACCTAACCTAACCTCACGAAACACAATTAAACTGATTGTTTTGTCCCGTTGTGTTTGCGGTACCGTTTCATTCAGCTTCGGCTTAACCTACATAGAGGTTCAACCTATCCTAAGTTGACAAAGCCTGACCTAACTTAACTGATTACGCTGGCAACCCTGTTCTTGCGTACTTTCATATTTTGACGTTAATAGCAGTAAATGTCTGGAGTTTCGTAAACGCTTGTTGCTAGCATTATTCGCCTGTGTCTGTAACCAGGGCACCTCCACGTGGTGACGGTGGGCAACGGATCCACATTGGCTGAGTCCCTGGGTAAACGGCGTTCATGCCGTCATGGCAGACACAGGTAAAAAGTTCATTACGATTTAGGGAAAAACCCCAGTATGGGCGTCTAGTCAGGGTGGGAAAGCGGGCTCTCCGACTTCGTCATCATGCAACCGTAGCTCTTCATCAGTGGATCACTTGGTTGGTGTAGAGTCTCATGGTACAAGGAAAAAACCGCCAGAATTTCCCAATCGCATGCCTGCACGAATAGCTCAGATTCAGGCTGATTTAAGCGCTTTAGAAGATGATAGAATGGAAGTTGAAAGTCAACGTCATGCAGACGGTAGTGAAACCAGTGATTGAACAGAAAATAGTTCTGATGATTCCGACGAAAATGACGAAAAAGATGACGAATATGGCGTGCATAAAATGAAATTGAAGGTTCCAATATTAGTGTCGCAACTAGAACTTAATTTTTTATAGAGATCTTGGATTACCGAAAGACGGCGCTGAATTTTCCTCTTCATTTCTAAAAAGAAGAAACCTTCTAGAGCCAAAGACAAAAGTTTCATTCTATCGCGACAGGGACAAAATATTCAGAAAGTTTTTAGTTAAAGACGAAGAGACGTCTTTAGTATACTGCACTGACGTTAACGGACTAATGAACCACTTGAAGAAAAATGTGTACAGAGACTGCATAACTCGAATACTTACGCTCCTATCCCTATAGCTCACTCAACGGTCATCAAAGAAGAATATAACAATGTTAAAATGCTTCTTGAAAAACTTAATTACACAAATCACAAATGGCAAATATGTGGTGATCTCAAAATCATAACAGTGATATTAGGCCAACAATCGGGTTTCACAAGAGAGCCATGCTTTATATGCCTGTGGAATAGCAGAGATCGAGCCAATCATTACAGCAAAAAACATTGGCCTTTAAGGGATTCATTCAAACCTGGTTCTAATAATATCATCAACTAAAGCCTCGTTGATCCAGAAAAAATTTTACTACCACCCCTCCACATAAAGCTTGGGCTCATGAAGCAATTTGTCAAGGCGTTAGACA
>NC_046658.1:99839204-99845437 GCF_010883055.1 Belonocnema kinseyi
CGAAAATTGAAATGGACGCTTGGGAAAGTTTTAAAGCAGTAAACGCTAATTTCCTCGGTAATAAAAAAGTCCAGACTACGAGAATATTGTTGCGAAAATGATAAGAAACTACAAAAAGTTAGCCTGCTTGATGAATTTAAAACTTCACTTTCTAGATTCTCATCTGGATAAGATTGCAGAAAATGTTGGTGATTTCAGCGAAGAACAAGGAAACCGTTTTCATCAAGACATAAAAGTGATGGAAAAACGATATCATGCTAGATGGGACGAGGTCATGATGGCTGATTTTTGCTGGATGTTGAAAAGGGAAACGAATGTAGGTCTTTCGTTAGGTTCTGCTAAGTTGGATTCATTTGTAGGTTAAGATCGTGTTATCCTATTAAATATAGCACACATTTAAGACTGAGAACCGTACGCTTACATAGCTACACGTGTGGTTGAATTTCATTCGGCTAGGTTAGGTTAGGTCAGGTTTTGTTAGGTTAGGATAGGATAGGTTAAACCTCTATGTAGGTTAAGCCGAAGCTGAATGAAACGGTACCGTAAACACAACGGGATAACACAATGAGTTTAATTGTGTTACGTGAAGTTAGGTTAGGTTAGGTCAGGTTTCTTAGGTTAGCATAGGTTTGACCTCTATGTAGGTTAAGCCGAAGCTGAATGAAACGGTACCGCAAACACAACGGGACAACACAATCAGTTTAATTGTGTTTCGTGAGGTTAGGTTAGGTTAGGCTAGGTTCGATTTGTTTCTAGGTTAGGCCCGAGTTGACCCATTCGATGTAGCACACATTTGCCACTGGGAAAATATGCTTCCAGAGCTTTACGTGTAGTTCAATCAATTTCTGTTAATTCAGGTTAGGTTGGGTCAGGTACTGTTGGGCAAAGTTATGTTAAATAAGTTGATATCAGGCAAGGGTTGATCCTTCACAGTTGTCGACATGTTTTTGAAGTGAAAATTTGCATCACTGGCATTATTTTGAAATTTATTTGACTCAGTGTATGATTTTTCGTCATTTTTCGAGGTTATGGCTCAACCATGACGTGATAGGTGATTTTGATACCGAGTTTGAGTTCAGCGCCCCAAAATCCATAGGAATACGTGTGTCTTGTTACAAGATCCGCACACTTCTTTTGTGTGTGGCTGTGTTATAGTTTAGGAATCCAGATATGATCGTAGACAACGTAGTAAAGGAGGTCAGAGCACTACTAGCAATCAATGCGAACCAGATAGATATCATGAATTATACAGTGAAGTTGAGAAATTGCGTAGCAGTTATAACACCGGTGAATCATATTAAATACCTTCATAATTCAGAATTGTGTACCTGCATAATAAAAACACTCCCGGCGCCCATGATCTACCATTAAAATTGTTTAGTTTAGGAAACCCCTGAAAACGAACCTCGATTCATTTTGTCTCTTAAGGTTCTTTTTTATAATGAAGCTCAGTTTGCTTGAAAGGGTGGGGCAGCTTCTCTTCCACAAACATCTAAAATATCAGTACATTACATGTCAGCACATTAAGTAACATAGGATCAACTCGACGTCTTCGCGAGCTGCTAATCCTTCGCCCAATTGAAGTCAACAGAATGCAAGAAGGGTCCCTGACTTGTGACTAACAAGGACAAGGGTGCTGCTGAAGACTGCTCGGTTCAAATTAATGGGCCTGCTAGGCAGATTTCAACGTATGCGTAGCTTAATAAAGATACAACAATTAAATTACTAAATCACAAGGTCACGAAACTGATGGCCTTAAAAGGACGACGAGATGCCTTGACTGTTAACGGAGTTGGGATTATTGGTACTACGGACGTATGAACCGAACCAGGGAAATCTTTAAAGGCATCTCACGTCGGTTTGCTGTGTCAGGATTCCCATGATATTCGAAATACTGCGTCATGGCCGTGAAAATGTAATAGTGAAAAGGGCTAAGCATAAATTAGAAGAAAATACACGCCGAATTAGATGTCGCTGGCAGGTCCCTTTACTTTGAAAGGGCGACACGGTAGAATTACCTGTCAATCGATAAATGGGTTTCAATCGGTTAATATAGAGAGAATACAAATTAGAATGCTAAATTTAAGAAGGAAAACTGCAAAAAAATAAGCAATATAGTGAATAATGGCTATGCAATAAAGGTCAAGACTTTCGGGGTAGAGAGTAATAAAACCAGGCTGGAAATGACGATTGGTAAGGTGTGGTATTTACCTCATTTTGGCACATTTAATCCTAACAAGCCAAATAGAATGAGTCACGTTTTTGACGGGACAAACAAATTTAAGGTTTGTTTCAAGTACAATTTATTAACTGAACCTGATACACGTAATACTGTGCCAGGAAACGTATGCGCTTTAGACAAGCACCGGTGGAATTTACGAAACATATAAAGGAACTGTTCATCCAAACCAAAATGTTTCTGGAAGATGCTGCGTCAGTGCAATTATCCATAAACACTATATGGATGATTACTGTGATAGTGTGGAGGCAAAACAGGAAACGATTAGATTGATCCCGGAAGTTACTAAAATACACCTTCAAGGAGGAATCCGGAGTCGTAGCTAGAGTAGTAATAGTTTAGCTGTGATAGAAACCATCCTGAAGAAAAATCGGGTACCAGAAATAGTTGACCTTGCCTTTGATCAGCAAACAATAGGAAAGACTCTAGGATTAAAATGGAATCCTGTTACTGACACACTTTCATTTAATGTAGATTTGATGGCAACGCATAAAAAGATAGCCGAAGGGAAAAGGCCGACAAAGCAAATAACGCTCCGGATAAGTTTATCCATATTTCAGCCCCTTGGATTTTTACATCCATTCACGATTTTCAGCAAAATTTTACTTTAGACTGTATGGCGAAGTGGCATAGAAGGGGACCAGAAGTTTACAGATAAAGAGTTATAGCGATGGATTCAATGAAATCATGTTTTATCACCTCTTGTACGTTACGAGATACCACGCTGTTACTCATACACCACGGAATGTCCTACAAGAAAGCTAAATATGTTTTGCGATGCCAGTGAGGCAGCCTACTCCACTGTATGATATTGGAAACTTCGGTATGCTGATGAACTCTACTTTGAATTTTTCAAATGGCTTTAATTATTACGAAGCACAGCTTGTGTCCTCTTAAAACTAGACGATTAGGTCCGAATACTCAACCCACAAGTGCCTCAGGAAAAACTTGCAGAAGCAGAACGAGCATGTTTACATAACTCAGCAGGACAATTTTGGCTCTGAATTATTGGTACTACCAGCAAAAAAATGGTTTTTCAGAGCGAGGAGACTAAGCGCATCTATACCAGAAACTGGTGATCAAGGAATATTGGTAGTGGCGGAACGTGCCAAAACCGCAATAGGACTATCTATGCAAACGAAATCGCTTTCTATTTCAGATGGTAAATATGTCTACACAAGTTTATCGGTTCAATACTACCATGATCGAGAATGCTACTAGGCAGTCTGATAAGTCCCTGAAAAATGAAACACGGAGACGTTTTTTTTGCCAAAGTCTGTTTTATTTTTCAACATACTCTCCTTTTAGGTCGATACAGCGAGTGCAACGATTTTCTAACTTTTTGATACCGTCCGAAAACTACTCGATCGGAAGGTCTCCAAAATACGCCTCAGTTGCAGCTATGAGCTCCTCATTTAAGTAAAAACGCTTACCGGTGAGCCATCTCTTTAGGTTAGGGAACAAGTAATAGTCGCTGGGGGCCAGGTCTGGTGAATACGGTGGCTGAGGAACCAATTCGAAGCCGATTTCATGCAATTTTGCTTGTGCAACTAAGCTTGAATGAACAGGCGCATTGTCGTGATGATAAAGCTGATTTTTCCTTTTCAAATGCGGTCGTTTTTCGGCGATTTCGATTTTCAATCAGTCCAATAATGATGAATAGTATGCTCCGGTTATGGTTTTACCTTTTTTAAGATAGTCCACGAATATTATGCCATGTGCATCCCAAATACGGTGGCCATAACCTTTCCGACCCATTGTTGCGTATTTGGACGCTTCGGAGCACTTTGGCCCGGTGGAACTCACTGTTTTGCCTGTTGCGTTTACTCAGGAGTGTAGTAGTGGATCCAGGTTTCATCCATGGTTATGAATCGGCGCAAAAACTCGGTCGGCTTACGCGAAAATAATGCCAAATTCTGCTGGGAAGTTGTACCACGAATTCGTTTTTGGTCCACTGTGAGCAAACGCGGCACCCATCTCGCGCAGAGCTTCTTCATGCCCAAAACTGAATGCACGATATTGTCCAATTGACGGTGCAGAGTTTGGGTTATACTTATTCAGCTTGGCCTTGGTCTCGGATATCGTTTTCTTGCGAAGATAGTAGTGTTTGATCAAAACTCGAAACTCAGATTTTTCCATATTCAAAAAAACTCGGAGGTTAGTCGCTTCTCAGTGCTGTAACTTGTGAATGCGTAAACATAAATGACTGAAATTTTGACAGGCGTCATTTGAAGGATCAAGCTCGATGAAAATGGTTCACATTAGTGAATACTAATGCCATCTCTTAGAATTTTCAGGTACTTATCAGACTGCCTAGTATAACAGTACGGAGATGATAGTGAATGAGCCAGGACAACGAGGTTGGATAATCAACTTGCGCACGACTGTGAGATAATTAGCTGCTCACACTCTGATGTGGCGCATTCATCGAGTTCATATACCCATCGTGGAATAGACTACTTTAGTGCAATGTCGACAAGGTAATTAATCGTATATTTATTTGGATAGCGGGAGTAATCAGCGCGGATCCTCTGCATAGTTAAAAAGGGCTGTTGCGAAGGCGGACCGTGACTAGATTAATTTATTTTCTTCAAATAAAAATTTGCCTTTTGAGAAGACCGGTTATAAAAATCATACCATTGTATTGAAGTGAATTAAAGTACAATTGAAATGAATTGAATTGGAATCAATTGGTTTAGAGTGAATTAGAATTAATTGAATTCGCTTTCAATGGATTGGTTTCAATTGGATTAGATTAAAGTGGATTCAATCGGAGTTAACTGGTTTGGAGTGGAATGAAATGAAATGAGTTGGAAATAATTGGATTAGAATTAATTGGATTGCAATGAGTTGGTTTCAGAATTAATTGCATTTGAGAGGATTGAAATGAATTGCATTAGTTTAGAATTAATTATATTGAAATGAGTTGGATTCGGTTGGATTAAATTAAATTTGAAAAGATTGTAATTAAGTGGATTGGAATGAATTAGATTAGATTTGAATGAATTGAATTTGATTTTAATTGGACGACACAAAGTTTCAGCGCACTCTAGCAGCGGAACGAATTTTACTAGGACCAATTTAAAATTTTCCCGGTAAATTTCCCGGTAATTTTATAAATGTAAAATAAACTTAAATTACAAAACAACATATTTTATAATATTTTTGACTAAGTAGTTCTTGCTTAACACTGTCAATTCAGTTGAAATTATCAAACAGCATAGTTTTAAACATTTTTAATGAATAATTGTGATTCTTTTACCATGCAAAATCACCATATTAGAAAACATAGATAAAAATAGATAAATTGCATTATAAATATAGCTTTAGACTTTTTTGAATGAATAAATATCATTTACTGAAGAATAAATAACAATATTCAGTAAGATGTAATTGCATACTTGCCTTAACTAATAGCCTTAATTCTACATTTAAGATTGAAGTACCTTGTTAGGCGGATTAAATTTTAAAATCCACCCAATTTTTTCAATTCCCGCCTGAAAAACCTTGCCTCAGTATTCCTCTACAGGAAGTGTCGAATCCCATTCATAATCTGCAGGATTGACTCCGTGGAGTCGCTATTCGCCATCCAACTCTTGTGCATCGACAAACTCTTTTAAAATCGGAAATGTCGATAATACTGGCTCCAATAATTGCTTCGAACATTGGGTCGGAAATATCCTAATAATCAGAAAAATTGCCACCTTTTGGTAATTCAGCAATACTTTCAGCTGCAAGAACACCTAGTTACACGTGTTTCTGATCGATGTACATTAATTCATTTTGATGATCGAGTTTTAAAACATCAGCAGCAAATTTTAGATAGTTCACTTTCAGGTAGTTGGTGCAAACAGTTCGGACGAGTTTTCTTTTTATTTATGGTTGCAATCTATGTAAGAGTGGAGTATTTAATTGAAAAAACAGATTAAAATCAGCCAAAAGTCCCAACGCGTAGGACATAAATTCTAAGTAGATAATTGTGAATCTGTTTGAC
>NC_046658.1:99845537-99847395 GCF_010883055.1 Belonocnema kinseyi
GTCTTTTGCAAGACATTTCGAATTGATTCCACACAAAAAATCAAGCCTATATATGAAAAAATGGTCAAAATGTGCATTTGTTTATGAACATTGTTTAAATAATCAACACTTTTCGATCACTATGAAAAATATCACAGCAAGGTGTCTTTGGTAAAACATTTCATGTTGATTCCGCAAAAACAAATCAATCATATTCATGAAAAAATAGTCCAAATGTTTCTCGCCTTTGTTTCGCGAGGTTTTTTTCCTTCCATAATCTGTAGGTCAAGTATTCCTATCTTTATTTCTTTTTAGATTTTTCTGGAAGCAAGTTCCTCCTTTTTTCCTCTGCAGTGCCCCTCATTTCAGGAGGAGTTTAGAATTTGGTTTCGAAATTCGAACTTTCTATTTTTAATGAAAAAAACTTACTAATGGCGTGTATTTAAAATGTTGACGAACTTTTTTATTTATCACTTGTCTATGATCTAAAAAGGGATGGTCTTGCCACGCTCAACTAAACAAAGGTGAACAAATCAAGTTAAACGTACACTCATAAAACTGTTTAGCTGGAACAACAAAAACTTTGTTGGCTCAAAAAAATAATTTTGTTGTTCCTCGTACAACAAAATTTTTTTTTGAGCCCATTTGAGGGCCAAAAAAAATGGTTTTGTTAGCATAACCAATTTTTTTCTTGAGGCAACAAAATTCTTTTGTTACCCCAATACATTATTTTGTTAATGTAACCAAGTTTGTTTGTTAACCTAACAAAATACTTTTGTAACGTCAACCAAATTATTTTTTTGTCTCAAATAAATTGTTTTGCTGTATACACAAAATAGTTTTATCGGATTTACTAAATATTTTTTAGGGCAAAAGCTTACTTTTCGCACTCTCAAAACTTGAATCATTCATAAAAAACAACTATTTTGTAGGTAAAATTCATTTACAAATTAATTAAATTGTAATTATTACCAAGTATAATTTCAAAGCAATTTATTATTTCCATAAATGTCATTGAATAAAATTAGTTAATTTAACTAATTATATTCAGTCATCGAAAGAAGTTACTCAGAGATCAAAGTTATATTAAATTACAATTTAATAAATTAGTAAATGACTTCGCTACAATACAGTTTTTTTAAGGTATTCAGGTATGAAATTTAAGGTATGAAATGAAAATATTACATGTACAGAATAAATAATAAGAATATGCTCATTTATTGTGCAGAATGTAAAAGTAAAAACGTTTTTAATTTTATATAAGTGTATTATTCGTAAGTGACAAACGATTGTCCTTTTACATCGAAAATAATACATGATGTTTTAATTAAGCGAAAGTTTTCATATGATAAATTGATCCACGTATTTACAGTGTTTAATTTATAGACATTGACATGCGAAGAAAACGAGTCGACGTCTAAACAAATTATAATAAAAGCTGAATTTCGTTTTTCATCAATTAAAATCACCTCAATTTTGCAAAGTGTCGGACCGTTAAAATAAATTAAATCAGAGCTATTTATGACAATATTAAAAAAATATCGTACATTCTTCAAACTAATTTTGTTATCAAACATTTTATTGCAACTTTTGACTTTTTTCTATTGACTGAATTTTCTTATTTCGAATGTTATTTTTATGATTTAAACATTACACGTACGGTCTAATGAAGAGCCTTACCGTTTCGTTCCTTCTAAATTGTCTTTCTAAAATCAATAACCTAGACTGTGTCAATTAAATTTTCTACCACGTCGTGTTCTACGTTGCAGTAGCGATGCCCTATTGCTTCATCTTCTGATAACCTACTAACAGAGTCTCTCAAAGCATCTAGGGTGGCGAGTCCAGTTGCAACAACATTCTCACGAAAAATCTATTAATG
>NC_046658.1:99847495-99848918 GCF_010883055.1 Belonocnema kinseyi
CCACTAAGAACGATTAATTTTCAATAAAAAATATCAGTATTAATTTTTTAGGTCTAAAAAACTAATTTCAAATAAATAATGTTTTGGTTAGAAGTGGTTTTATTTTAATTCATAAAGATGAATTTTCAATTTATAAGATAAATCTTACGAAATAAATTAAATTTTGAACCAGGTAATTGCTTTTTCAATTAAAAGGATTAATATTTTACCGAAAAAGATGAGGTTGCAATAAAATAAATTTATTTTCAACCGAATTGTTGAATTTTTAAATAGAAACCAACAATTTAAACCGAAAATCAAATAATTTAATTTTCAGTTAATAAAATTAATGAATTAAAAAAGTATAGTTCAATTTTCATCCTGGTAGTTGAATTTTTAACTGAAAAGGATTCAATCTATAACAAAGGAGTATAATTATGTTTAGTTACATGAAAATTTTAATTTTTTGAAATAATTAAAAAAGTTATTATGGCTAACTTTTTTTTGTCAATAAAATTCATTGGAAGGAAATGTTCGTATGCCAAAGGCCAATCTTATAGTTTAATTATTTTTAAAGACATCACGATCACAGACAAAAATACATGCAGACATACAGACAGACGCATTCGTAAAAACCTGTTTTTCGGATTCAGAGGGCCTCAAGACGTTGAAATTTGACAAAAATGATGGGGAAAGGGGGCTGTCAAACTTCACACAAATATAATTCTTTATCTGAAGAGAATGTGAAAATTCTAATGACGATATCTCGATAACGAGTAATCGCAAGAAGATTTTAAAAGAAATTAATTAAAATATTAGAAATAGAATGAGTGTCGAGTATCATTGCGTAATATGTTTGATTAAAAATAATTTAAATAATTAAATAAAACTTTTGCGCAGCCGTTTGAAGTAGATTGGTTTCAGGAATTAAATATTCTGAAGCATGTCCACTTCAACATACAAAAATGAAATTTCAGGAGAACCGACCTGAAATTCTATTTTTGTATTTGAAATTGATCTCGCTATACATTATTTGAGTTAAAATTGATTGAATCTGATCGGCAACTCTAAATTTATATTTGATTATCAGTGTTTGGCATTAGCACGCTAATCGATTGATTGAATATCCATTCATTGAAAATGAAACTCCTAAACTCAAACTTCCCTTAAAATAATGTCGCTGGTTCCGACATTATTCAAAATCTCTTCTTTATATAGGTGCATTATTTTCGCCTTAATTTGTTCAAATTTGTGCAACGAGCTTCAAACCCTAAAAACTACCCCCTTTGTGGTAAACACCACTTTATATGGGTGCATTATTACATTCTCATCATTTATGTTTGAGAAAGTATTAGAATTGTCGGAAATTTGACATCATCCTTTTTCAACGGATCTCCACTTTTCGAGACCCCCTGAATCCGAAAATCAGGCTTTCACGATGGCG
>NC_046658.1:99849018-99852393 GCF_010883055.1 Belonocnema kinseyi
AGAAAGTATTAGAATTGTCGGAAATTTGACATCATCCTTTTTCAACGGATCTCCACTTTTCGAGACCCCCTGAATCCGAAAATCAGGCTTTCACGATGGCGTCTGTCTGTCTGTCCGCCCGGTCCTGAACACGATAACTCTAGAAAATGTGGAGGAATCAAATCCATCTTTGGCACACTTTTTTAGTTTCTGAAAGAAATTCAAATTCAAAAATTCATCGCATTTTGAAAACTTTTGAGACCACCTTTTTTTGAATTTGAAAATTCTATGTAGATATTTATAATATTAAAAAGATCAAACAATTTATCGTTGTGACTTTTTTTGATAAAAAGAAAATTCTCATACTTATAGCGTTTTCAAAATTTTTTAAATCAACCGAAAATGAAAATTTGAAGCCAAAAAACGCACGATACAAAAGAAGTCAAGAGAAGAAAAACATTTCTTTTTGAAAGCCATACATCACCATCATAACAAATTTTTAGATATTCTTCGAAAATCGAAAATTCAAATTTTTATAGCAACAAAATAATGAAAAATAAAAAATTCCATTTCGTGGACAAACTATGTAGGACACGCAAAAAGATGAATTTACAAAAATTGTTATCCTAAAAAATATCTACAATTTTCTTTAAAATCACTTCTTGATAAGACGCGTACTTTTTGTTTTATTCGTAAAAAATAACGTTGAAAAAAAGGTGTGGAAAAATGACGAAAGTTACGAGAGAAAAAAAAGATTGAACAAAACCTGTTTACAAATTTCGGTGGGAAATCGAGCGCGCAGCGCGAGTGTCACGATGATAATGTGTACCTCAAAGCCTACAGAGGTTTGAGAAACTTAATTTATGACTATACTTAATTAAGTAGACAATTCAGAATATGAAGACGCTTAAAATTCAGTGAAACACTTCAATAGCCGTCCCTTCTATAGCCATTCACGCTCAAGGTCAGCCCCAAAATCGGCGATATAAACAAGTTTCACTGTACTGCCATCTAAAAGAGATCTTTTTGATAAAATTTTTTTCGAGCATTCCAGATGCAAACATACTCACTGGATCCTAATTCCTTGGACTACAGCATATGTTTGATTCTAGAGCCAAGGGTATGTGCTAGACGTCATAAGGCTTTGGAGTCCCTGAAGCAAACGTTGCGTCGAGGGTGGGATCGCATAAAAGTGGAGGAGCTGCGGCCCAAGCCGAGAATCTCGTTAAGCGATTTGTGTTAAGAGTCGCCACTTTCAAACCAGTTAATAATAGTAGGGAGAGTAGAGTGAAAGAAAGAGGAGATAATGTTGATTGTCATGAAAGGAGGGGCGGTAAGTGAGACTTGGAGAGTAGATGGGAGAGAGAAGAGCGAAAACCAATTTTAAGGGGGGGGGGTGTTAATACAACAATACAGTGCATAGCGCTGCGCAGTACCCTTACTAGGCAGTCTGATAAGTACCTGAAAAATCTAAGTGATGACATTAGTATTCACTAATGTGAACCATTTTCGTCGAGCTTGATCCTTCAAATGACGCCTGTCAAAACTTCAGCCATTTATGTTTACGCATTTACAAGTTACAGCACTGAGAAGCGACTAACCTCCGAGTTTTTTTAATATGGAAAAATCTGAGTTTAGAGTTTTGATCCAACACTACTATCTTCGCAAGAAAACGATATCCGAGACCAAGGCCAAGCTGGATAAGTATTACCCGGACTCTGCACCGTCGATTGGAATGATTCATAAGTGCTTTACCGAGTTTCGTTGTGGCTGTACGAGCACAGTTGATGCTGAACGATCTGGGCGCCCAAAAGCGGTCACTACACCAGAAAATGTCGAAAAAATCCATGATGTGATGTTCAATGATCTCAAAGTGAAATTGAGAGAGGTAGCTAATGCTGTAGGCATATCATTGAAACGTTTGGGCAATATCGTGCATTCAGTTTTGGACATGAAGAAGCTCTGCGCGCGAAGGGTGCTGCGTTTGCTCACAGTGGACCAAAAACGAATTCGTGTGACAACTTCCCAGCAGAATTTGGCATTATTTTCGCGTAAGCGGACCAAGTTTTTGCACCGATTCATGACCATGGATGAAACCCGGATCCACTGCTACACTCTTGAGTCAACGCAACAGGCAAAACAGTAGGTTCCACCGGGCCAAAGTGCTCCGAAGTGTCCAAAAACGCAACAATTGGTCGGAAAGTTTATGGCCTCCGTATTTTGGGATGCACATAGCATAATATTCGTGGTCTATGTTAAAAAAGGTAAAACCATAACCGGAGCATACTATTCATCATTATTGGACCGTTTGAAAATCGAAATCACCGAAAAACGATCGCATTTGAAGAAGAAAAAACCGCTTTATCATCACGACAATGCGCCTGTTCATTCATGCTTAGTTGCACAAGCAAAATTGCATGAAAGCGGCTTCGAATTCGTTCCTCAGCCACCGTATTCACCAGACCTGGCCCCCAGCGACTATTACTTGTTCCCTAACCTGAAGAGATGGCTCACCGGTGAGCGTTTTTACTCAAATGAGGAGCTCATAGCTAAAACTGAGGCTTATTTTGGAGACCTTCCGATCGAGTACTTTTCGGACGGTATCAAAAAGTTAGAAAATCGTTGGACTCGCTGTATCGACCTAAAAGGAGAGTATGTTGAAAAATCTAGTAAATAGGACTGCGTAGTAGAGATTAATAATGCATGGTGCTGCGCAGTGAGTTCTTCAGAGAGTAGGGGTGATCGACATGCACATGTGGTACATACGTGTGAAGTAAAGGTCTACTTCATATCGGGGTGCGCAGTAGACATACACTGTTTTGTGTACTAGAGTCATGCAAAACAACAGGCACTGTTTCACACTGTACACTGTTTTACAAAATACTGCGCAGTAGTTTCCTGTATTACTCAAAACCGCTCAATAGCGACATATGGTAACTAAGACTGTGCAGCATATTCGAAATCGTCGATACTGCGCATTAGACGTTAATGAGACATATATCTGCGCAGTAGCTATACATGGGACATAAAAAAGCGCGATACAATTTTTTAATAACATAGAAATGAGCGATATGTATTTATTAAATGCAAAACTGCACAATATATTTTAGTGGTAAATTAGGATGCGTTCTATAGTCTTGCAGGGCTCAAGGCTACACGGCAGAGATTCACGGAATGTCAGGGTGAGCAGTAGAATGTTGTAGAGTTAAGAGCTTAATGCTGCGCAGTAGAGACCTTTAACATGTAGAGTAATCCAACTTATTCATGATTCAATGCATACATCTGCACATCACTGCACATTACACGTTCCTACTGCGCATATCTGAGTATTATACACCTCTACTGTGCATCCCTATCTATTACAGATATCTAATGGGTCCGTCTGTGTGTGTGTCT
>NC_046658.1:99852493-99856189 GCF_010883055.1 Belonocnema kinseyi
CTGTAAATGTTTTGGGTGGAATATATCAACGTACATCTCGCGGTAAGAGACGTGTGAAAATAAATATGGAAAGCCGAAATGTCACGCAATTGAACAGAGAAGCTATTAATGGAGTTCCAGTGGGTTCTCGACGAACAATCACTCTAAGTTATAAAGTAATTAATGTAAATGAAACTCCGCTACGCAATTAATTAAAAAACCTGTGCACCTAAAATGCAATGTTTAAAACAACAAATCGGTTAACAAAGTTTTATGTAACTGGTTATTACATAAACATTTTTTAATGTTATGGTTTTCCACAGCTTTGAGCTTTTACGGATGCCTGAGCAAGTTTTTTAATTTTGCTAAGCAACCTATTTTGTTATGGATTCAACTGCTCTTGCCAACTTAATTTTGTTTCTTCAAACTACTAACTAAGAAGTGACTGTATTAATCTAAGGCTCACGAGAACCTGGTTTTTAAAGGAAGGAAAAGATTGATGAGTTTCGATTTAAGATGGCATCTGTTTTTTTATCGGTGAATGGTTACTCTCTAGAAAGATTTGTGACAGCAATTACTCCGCTTCTGATTAGTGCCGCGAAAGCGGAATTGGATGTTTTGAAACTGGCGCGACTTTCAATTCAAATTTAATGTTCACACACTGATTAAATATTAAATAAATATAATAATGATAATGTAGGCGCAACAACTAGAAATGTTTGAAAAGTAAAGAATCATTTTTTCCAGCACACTTTTTTAAAATAACATTATTTCAGACCGAAAAAATATTTAAAATGAGACAAAACATAGGGGAAAGTTTTCCAGGGCGGAGCCCCGAACTTTGTGCCCGGGGGACGACGCCTCCTTCATAATTAACGACAATTTAAATTGAATTATTTCGTCGCTTTTTCACTTTTATGCCAAAATGTAGCAAAATGTGCTTCAATTTAAACAATTCTCAACACTTTTCACCAAGAAAATTTAAATTTCATCAAGATAATATACTCTATAGAACAATGCTCTCTTCCAGTGTTTTAAATTATGGCTCTAAACAGTAACGCTGAACCTTCTTCTAATCGCAGATGTAGTGGTAACGACATTCATCGATCAACCAAGAAATATGAAAACTGTATCACATACGGTCCATCTACTAAACTAACTCGAAACGCAATCGCACTTGATTTTGAAATTTTTTTATTCTATTCTGGTCTTCAGAGTAAAATTATTTTCAATAAAAAAATTTGTATGAAAAAACAAAAGAGCAATCGAGTATACAACCAAATAATGAAATCATCCACCAAAGAAATGAATTTACGAACAAAAAGATTAATAATCTTCCAGGAAAGACAAATTTTCAACCGCATACTTGAATTTTTAACTAAAAAAGATAAAGTAACCAAAAATGGAGTAATACAATTTTTGGTAAAAAAATTATTACTCTTTAAAAAAAAGTTTCAACAAAATATTTAAATTTGAGCAAAAAATTAATTTTGCAAACAAGTAATTCAATTTCTATGTCAATACTATTCTACCTAAAACAGGGATAAAAGATTTGAAAAATTAATACTGAAACAACGAAGAGCGAATTTTTTAGGAAATATATCATTTTTAAACAAAATACGGGTACATCATGAGTTTGAAAAACAAATATATAAGAACAAAAAAAACAATTTTGCAACAAAAAAGTTTAATTTCCAGCAAACTACATGAGTAACCCAATTTTCACTTTGAGTTTGAATCTGCATTCCAAAATAGCTATTAAAAATTGTTCTTATGTCATCGCTGATTAATCTTCGATTTGCTAAAAATTCAAATGTACCACATATGTAGCAAAATACAGTTTGTTCCCTAAGTCTCTAGAATTTAGGTTGATGGGGTCTAAAAGGGTTATTCATGATTACAAAGCTTATTCAAATCACAGAATTGAATTCAATGAACAAAAACAAAATATGTGACGTATGCTGAAAAAGGGGGCGTACTCTGAAGAGTAAAATTCTTCAGGGCGAACGGTCGATACTCGACCCGAAGATGCGACTTTTAGACAAGAGGGAAGACTCACGAAATCTTTCTCTTCCACTTACCTCTACATTCCCACGGAAAGAGATAGATCGGTGACGTGGCTCATGGGTGGGCTATAGATGAAACGCGGAAATGTAGTGGTGAGTGGTGGGAGTTGTTTTTCATGGAATCTTAAGCTCTCGAGCGCAGGCCTGATTACTCGGGTTCCTAACAACTCTATTGTTACCCGTAATAACGCCGGCAAATTTTTTTCGATGGTTTAATTATTAAAAGCAAGTCAGAAACTATCAAAATGTGCAAAGACCTCGATTTCGACCTTTTTAGGGTAAGCCTCCTTCCTTGCGCGAAGGTCACATATAGATACGGTCATTAAATCCACTGAACATAAAAAACTTTTCTTCTCTGAAAAATACAGGAAATAGCGTCGTTTTCGTCATATTTCATTCTGTTTTTTAGTTAGTAAGACAGAATGTGGCCTGGTTGGATTATTTGGACCTTGAATTTGGATTACCCGACCGAAAACATATAGATATGCTTGGGTAATCCCCCAGGTAGACCAATTTTTTTGAGTGTGGTGTAATTAGGCGATTTTCGATTGTCGTCACATTTTGTTCCATTACGTCGTCCCAATCCGATGCATTGATGAAGGAATGACCGACACACAGTGGGAAAAAAAGGACCTTCTTTGGACAAAAATCGACCGACAGTGCAATTCTTAACGGATTTTGATGTTTTTTCAGAAATGACCGTAAGGCTTCCAGTTATAATAAGTAACTGCGGATATCTTAATTCGACTTAACGTAAATTTTTTATTGAACAACAAAGTTGTTTTGTTGCTAAACTTTTCCGGGATACCATTTTCTTTAAGACTTTCAAATTCATTTAAAAAAGGCCATACATCATTTAAATAAGTAACAAAAAATAATTTCCAGTATATTAGAGTAACTACAAACATTTTTAATAATGTTATAAACAAATTAATTCACAAAAGTCATTTTTGCGTGATTCGCAATGATTAGCTAATTTTAATCCATAGCTTTTGTATAAAGTATTACAGATAATGATGTGCGCTTACAATAAGTTAGGATTAGATAATAATTGCCAATTATTTAAACAATTTTTATAAACAAATGCACATTTTCACCATTTTTTCATAAATAGCTCTGATTTTTTTTTTGCGGAATCAATGCCAAATTTCTTGCAAAAGACTCTTTGCTGACATATTTTCAATAATGACAGAAACTGATAACTATTTTTTAAAAACTCATGAACAAATGCACATTTTTACCATTTTTTTAATAGGCTAGATTTTATTTGCAGAATGAACTGAAAATGTCTTGGCAAAGAATGCTTGCAAATAAATCTTTCTCAAAGTAAAATAAAACAAATGAAGCAAACAAAATCAGGAACGACTCGAAGTTGCTGCAGCTACAAATAAATTTTTTTGGTACCAACTATACCTAAAACCAATTGAATGTAGCAGGAGCAACTTCAAGTCGTTGTTGATTTGTTTTTCTGCATTTGTTTTATTTTGCTTCATAGAAGACGTTCACAAATAGACTGCGTTTTTCTACGGAGATATTGAGGGAATCCTTCGAAGTATTTTTTAACATGGAATACAGAATAAAAAATCAGCACTTATGTGACATCATTTGGAATAGCGATCCACAATTAAAATGTAACAAAGTAATTTGAATT
>NC_046658.1:99856289-99857393 GCF_010883055.1 Belonocnema kinseyi
TATTTGTGAAATCTTTGAGGTCTTTTGAAATATTTCAAACCTCTGTGAAATCTATGAAATCCTTTACAATTTTTTATTCTTTTTGGAAATATTTTTGATATCTTTATAAAATTTTTGAAATTATTAAAATCTTTGAAATCTTTGTGAATATCTTTAAATTCTTTAAAATAATATTTTTATTGAAAATGAAATAAAGTTTAAAAAAAAAATGATTTTTTTGTGAAATCTTTGAGATCTTTTGAATTTCAAAATTCGGATTTCAAATTTTTGGATATCAATATTTTTAAAATTTTTAGTTTTCGGGAAATATCTGGTTAGTTAATTGTTTTTACGGTCTTTTTGCACTTTCGGGATTTATTGCTTAAGATCTCCTCTTTCCGACGGTGCCAATGAAATTCCTCAAAAAATTTATTTAATATCCCAAAATGCAGTTTAAACAAAAAAAAACGTGATTTTTCGTGCCTATTTTTTTTTGTGAACCATTTTCCAAAGCTTTTCGAGTCTGAAATTGACTTGGAATCTCACTAACGGGTGGAATAAATGTCTAAACGTATTCCTCGGCTGATTACAAGAACTTTTTATTCTTTACAAATTTTCCGAAAAGCGCATAGTTTTTCAATAAAAAATTTTCATAGTTCTAAGCATCATGTAAGAGTAAAATGATTCACGAATATCTATCGTCCGTCTGCCGCAAACAAAGTTTACGTTGCCCAACTATCACCAACGTGGAGGTCGACGAATATCGATAGTCTCTCTCTCTCTCTCTCTTTTTTTTTTTTTTTTTAAGGGATTTTATATATTTTTTTTACATTTTTAAATTTTTTTTTATGGATAATTTTTTTCATTTCAGATTTCAATCCTGCTGTTTCAGAATGTAATTTTGAGAAACAATGTAAGCAGCAATACATGTTGTAATCAATGCAAAATCTAGTAGTCCTCTGGCGACAAATTCCAATTGTTTTTGAGATGCTGTGTAGTTATGGAAAACAGATCTATATGACGCATTCGGTCTGGGAAATTCCGATCCCGAATTTTCGTCATCTGATGAATCATCTCCATCAGAGCCAGAGTAATCTGGATTAGGTATGATGATACGTTCATCAT
>NC_046658.1:99857493-99887612 GCF_010883055.1 Belonocnema kinseyi
AATATATGTGTCTCAATTTTTTCTAGTGTCGAATAGTCTTAGTTATTGGCCGTTGAAAAGCAGTGTACCGGTAGTGGCGTTTTGGCCGTTTAAGGGTTAACCGAGGCGTATGATCGGATAATCCGGAGAATCATTAATAAAACAGATGAAGCTGCTACGCCTAATTCTGAATGCGCGCAGTAGTTTCTAATTATTAATAAATTAATAAATATAAATCCAAATTCGTAAGCTGTTTACTTTTATTTACTAAATGTTTATATTTATTTTTTATTGAAACTATATCAAAAATAGATAACTCTTCCAAATTTTGTACTTCTTCCGTATTATCCGAGTTTTTGTTTATCCGAGCTATCCTCTCCACACTACCTCGGATAATCGAAGTTTTACTGTAAATTGAACAGAAATTTAAATGTTTAAAAAATTTTTTAAAATAATTTCAACGAAGTGTCTCCGTGTACCGACAAAATCCGGCTATTGGAACACAAAATTTCGAAGCTTTCTAAGAATTCTGACAGACTTCGGAAGAATAAAAACATTTTATTAATATTCCTTGGAAAATTGAAAATGATTTTTTTATTTTGAAAAATTATTTGAAATTCGAATAATTTTAAAAGATATTTAGAAGCTGTGAAAACTTTTAATAATATTTGAAAATTAAAAAAAAAAATTTGAAACATCATGTTGATGGTTCAAGATCTTGAAATAAAATTTCGAAGCACTTTAAGGATGCTTAAACTATCTTAAATAAAAATAATTTAACTTTTAATTTGAATAGGGAAATTTTATTTTTTTACAAATTTATAGTTGGAGCTGGAATTTATCCAGAATAAGAATAATAATAATAATTTTGATTTTGAGCCCGGGAATTTTCAAATTTTAACAAATTCCAAACTTTTTCAATTTACTGGAAATTTTCGAAAAGGAAAAATTCTGAATTGGAACAGGAAATTTTTCCAAAGAATTTTAATTCTGAGTTGAAGCAGGAAATTTTCAAATTTTAACCAATTCTGAGTTGAAACTCGTATTTATCCAGAAGAATGATAATTTCTCTTGGAACCGGGAATTAAAAAATAAAAAAAATTCTGAGCTGGAACAGGGTATTTTTTAAAATAATGAATTCTAATTCGGAGTTGAAACGGGATATTTTCGGAAAAAATTAAAATTATGAATTTGAACAGTGTATTTTACAAAAAATTCTGATTCTTAGTTGAAACGGAAGTTTTCGAAAAGTATTAAAATCCGGATTTGAACAAGGAATTTAAAATTTTTAACCAATCCTAAGCTGGAACTGGAATTGATCTTACAAAAAATGATCCAATGGAACAATTTTTGACTTTAGAATTCGAGTTTTTAAATTTCATTGACCGTGAAAAATTTTTGCGAACCGGGAAATGACCGGGATTTTTAAAATTTAAACGGCCACCCTATTAATAATTTTTTTAAAAGGCTTCAGAAGAAAAAACATTTCATAGAAAAATTAAAAATTGTTTTTTACTTCGACAAAATTAGTTTTGAGAGAATATTTAAAAAGATTTTGAAAGATTTACAAAATGATTGAAAATGATTGTGGTAAAAAAATGTTAAGCATTGAAAATAAAATTTGAAGCATTTTAAGGGTATTTAAACTATGTAAAATTAAAATAACTTTTAATTTAAGAAGTGTTCAATTTGTAAAAAAATTTAATCGTTCAATTTTTAATGTTTCTCGCTTAAAAAATTTTGGGGGTTTAACTGTATTTGAATACAAAATTTTTGAATTAAAAAACTTTTAAACTTCAGTATTGAAAGTGAAAAATTCAAGAGTTCCACTTCAAGTATTTTAATTTGCAGCTCAGTTTTTATTACTTCAAATGGTAAAATTTTTGGCCTTAGATTTTGAATATTTTAATTCCATTTACCGTGCAGAATGTTCGAGAACCGGGAAGTGACCGTGAGTTTTTTTCTTCGATTGAAACGGCCACCCTGTGCTAGCGAAATACGTTTTTTTCTTTTGAAATTATCCAAACTCAACTTACTCGATTCTGAGGAAGATTTAAATCCCCAGCAAGTTGAATGACATCCCTCCTCGAAAGGTAAGCACTAATTCTGTATTTTTCTTCCAAAACCTGGATTTGCAGTTTCGTGAAAGGAATCCGAGGGTGCGACCCGAGTCTCCGCTTTACCTCTTTCCCGGAATGAGGCCTCCGTGGCAATTTCGGCGGACTATACCTAGTACACCGAAGCCACGGAAGTTCTTTCCCCAAACGGTCGCACCTTTCCCCATCTTTCTTCAAACTCGCAACATCTTCATTCACACTCCCGGCTTCTAATCTCGACATTTCTTTCAATTTATCCTCCCTGACATTTTCCACAGACTCTTTGACCTCGCTAACTGCAAAATGGCTTTTTGGCTTCGGCGCAAGGTCATTGGAGAGGATGCGGGCAATGCTAAAGTCGCTGGAGGATCTTTGCGAGACGCGTTGCTTGCTCATCTTTGAGGAACTGAGATAAGTTGAATGAGGGCAGTTGGATTTATATTCTGGTTACCCTTATTCGTTATTGGTGCCGGTTTCAAAATGAATCCGAATTAGCCGCATAGTCGCACATTTGATGGCTATCGCGAGAGTGAGTTCTGCGACCAGAAGGGCGGCCCGGGCCCTACCTGTCTGTTGTCCCTTTGTGCTTGCTCTTATACCAGTGTATTATCTGTGGCCGGATCTTTTGCTACCTAATAACAACAAGGTAATTGATACTGGGCCAGGGGTAGCTATTGCTGCGTGCTTCTCTTTATTTGGGGCAGATGCACCGCCGGTGCGCTCGAGCAATGAATAATCGAAAAGCCACAGGGGGCCGCCCGGCTAATCCGGTAATACTTAGGAGCCCCCTGCCCTATGATGTAAATATTGGACAACAGTTACTTGTGCCATATTATGTACAATGTTCATGGGATCAAATGGAATGGGATGAGTACCTTGCCAGCCAACTCAATCTGCTTATCGAGCATCAACAATATCATCTTTTGCGCGCTCTGTAGACTACAGTTCTACACTTTAGAGGTTAGATTGTATCTACTCTCATCATACGCGCGCGATAAATTTTCTGTTAAAATTGTTTTTATCATTATCTTCTTTTATTTGAATACATATAAATTCAATAGTAAATTTCTTAACTCCTCTTAGAATTTAATTGGAATTGAAGTATTAAGTGTTCAGATACGGATATCAAAACATCGTATAATTGTTGCATAATACTCTAATCACAGTTCAATTTAAAAACTTGTAATACAAAAGTTAGCACGTGTTTAACATAGTCCACTGTAAACGACTTTATCTAATAGTAGTTTTATCTTGCTGATACAGGGGTCTCGTTTTTTTTTTTTAAGATTTTTTTTTCGTAGAGTGAAAATTCTGGCCGGTACTGTACTCATTTCACAATATCACAAACAAACAAAAATATATTTTAAAGATAAATACACATTTATTATACAAATTATAGTCAATATTTAATTAAATATAAATAGTTTTTTTATATTCTTTATTTAATTTATATATATTTTTAATGTGAACTTTCATATCTGAAAATTTGATTTATTATAATCCTTTCAAACATTCCGGAAAAAAATGAAAATATTTGTATCATTTTATAATTTAAATTTAATTTAGATATACTCATTTCACAACATCACGAATATTTAAAGAAATTATATAATAGGAATAGAGATGTTTGTAATATAAATATACTTTTATTATAAAATTTGTCGCAAATATTAAACTAGAGAACCTTGAAACAAATAATGAATTTATAATCTTTAATTGAGAACAAATTTAAATTTAATCTCTATGTAATGTAATATTGCGAACAAAAAATTAAAGGATCGAATAATATAAAAAAAAATATGACTCGAAGCGGCCTGTGAAGGCGCATCTTTTTTTATATTTAGCATTTTTTGTATCGATTTGTCCGGAAAATCGCATTTTTAAAATTTTACGTAGTTTTGCAAACTGCTATACCTGAAAATTCATTTCTGCAACCCGCAAATTGTAGATTCAAATAATTTTTAATAGTATTTTTACAATAATATTTTATAATATTCCCGAATAATAAAATCTCCGACAGTTTATAATATGCTCGAATAAAAAAATTCTCGAAAGCTTATAATATTACTGAATTGGAAAATTCCCTGATAATAAAGTTTTCGACAATTTATAATACTATTACTGAATTTTAAATTTCCCGAAAAATAAAACTCCCAGCAGAAGATTGCTGACTTATAAAACTTCCGAACTATAAAATTCTCGCATAATAAAATTCCCGACACATTATAGTATTTCTGATTTGCGAAATACCCGAATAATTTATAATATTAACGAATTTAATAATTACCGAACAGTTCATAATATTACCGAGTTGTAAAGTTCCCAACAGAATATTGCCGAATTATTAATTATCCGAACCAAAAAATTACCGCATAATAAAATTCCCGACAGCTTGTAATATATCCGAATTGTAAAATTCCCGAAAAGTTTATAATAAATTGGAAAATTCCCTAATAATAAAATTCTTGACTGTTTATAACATTACTGAATAATAAAATTGTAGAACAGTTTATAATATTACCAAATCGGAAATTTCTCGAATAATAAAATTCCCAACAGAAGGTTGACAAATTATAAAATTTTCGAAATATAAATTTCCCGACAGCTTCTAATCCCAGTGGGCATAAAATTTGGCGACGTCTTTACGACATCGTTACGACAACTTTACGACATCCTATGTCCATGTCTTTAAGGTGTTATGATATCGTAAATAAGTCGTATGAACTAACGATGTCTTTGTGATATCGCAAAAACACCGAAACGACATGGACATAGGATATCGTAAAGTTGTCGTAAAGATGTCGTAACGATGTCCTAAAGACGTCGCCAAATTTTGTGCCCACTGGGATATTCCCTATTTGTAAAATACCTGAATAATCAAATTTCCAAACAGTTGATAATATTATCTAATTGTAAAATTCCCAAACAGTTTATAATATTAACGAATTTTAAAATTCCCGATCGTTTATATAATATTCCCGAATTGTCAAATTCCTGAATAATAAAATTCTCGGCAGTTTGCAATATTGCTGAATTCAAAATTTCCTAATAATATATTTCCCGACAATTTATAATATTACCGAATTTGAAACTTCCCAAATAATAAAATTTCAAACAAAAGATTGCTGAATTATAAAATACCAGAATCAGAAAATTCCCCCATAATAAAACTCCCGACAGTTTGTAATATTCCCGAATTGTAAAATACCTGAAAAGTTTATGATATTACCAAATTGTAAAATTCCCTAATAATGAAATTTCTTTAAAATTAATGTATTACCGAATTAAAAAATTCCAGAACATTTTATAATATTACCGAATTGTAAAATACCCGCATAATAATATTGCTGTCATTTTGCAATATTACCGAATTGAAAAATTCCCGACAGATTATAATATTACCGAATTTGAAATTTCCTAAATAATAAAATTCCCAACAGAAGATTGCCGAATTATAAAATATCAGAACCAGAAAATTCCCGCATAATAAAATTATCGACAGTTTGTAATATTCCCGAAAAATTGTTAATATTACCAAATTGTAAAATTCCCACAAAATTATAGTATTACCAAATTAAAAAATTCCCGAACATTTTATAATATTATCGAATTGTAAAATTCCCGACCGTTTGTATAATATTGCCGAATTGTGAAATTCGTGAATAATAAAATTCTCCACAGTTTGCAATATTACTGAATTGAAAAATTTCTTAATATTACATTCCACTAAAGTTTATAATATTACCGAATTTGAAATTTCCCAAATAATAAAATTCCCAACAAATCATACAAAAAATTATAGTATTACCGAATTAAAAAATTGTTTAATAATAAATTCCCGAAAATTTTATAATATTATCGAATTCGAAAATTCCCTAATAATGAAATTTCCGACAGTTTATAATATTCCTGAATCTTAAAATTCCAGACTAATTAAATTCATGGCAGTTTAATAAATCCCAGTCTAGTCTCATTTTAAAATCCGGGAATATTATAAATTGAGTTTATAATACTCCTGAATTTGAAAATCTCCGAATAATAAAATTCCCGATAGTTTGTAACATTCTCGAATTGAAAAATTCCCGAACAGTTTTTAATATTTGCGAATTGTAAAATTCCCGAAAAATTATAGTATTACCGAAATGAAATATTTCTGAATAATAAAACTCACGAAGATTTTATAATATTAGCGAATTAGAAAGTTCCTTAATAATATAATTTCTGGCAGTTTATAATATTCCCGAATTGTCAAATTCCAGACTAATAAAATACCCGACAGTTGGTATTATTTTTGAATTGTACAATTCCCGAACAGTTTTTAATATTTGCGAATTGTAAAATTCCCGAAAAATTATAATATTACCGAATTGGTAAATTCCCTGATAATAAAATTTCTGACAGTTTAGAATATCACCGAATTTGAAAATGCCCAACATTTGCTAAATTATAAAATATCCGAACTAGAAAATTCCCGAAATGTGAAATTCCGAATAACAAAATTTTCGAGAGTTTAAAATATTATCGAATTGAAACATTCACAAATAATAAACGTAAATACACATGTAAATACACATTTATTTTTCGAATTATAACAAATATTTAATTACATAAAATAGTCTTGTTATATTATTTTTTAAATTTTTGTTTATTATATAAATTTTTTTACTTTATATATATTTATTAATCTAAACTTTCGTATCTAAAAATTTGATTCATTATAATAACCTTTTTAACTAATTCGAGAAAAAATAAAGCATATGTATTATATATTTTTTAAAATTTGATTTAAATACTCATTTCACAACATCACAAGCATTTAAAGAAACAGGGTGGCCGCTGTAACGGAAAACTGGGAAATCACCGAGAATTTTATGAGATCGGGAAAAACCGTGAAATTAAAGTCAATTTATTTTATGACTGGGAATTTTACCAAATTTTTAGAAAATAGTCTGTCCAACTTTGATTTTAAACGTTGTTTAAACAATTAGTTAAATCGTTATCTTTTTCAATTATTATATCATTCAGTTTAGAATGCATAATTCGAAAATCTTTTATTTTAAACATTTTCCATTTTAGGTTTTCTATTTTTAAGCCTATATTTTAATTTAAGGATGTTCACTACGTACAATCAATCTCAAAAGTTGCTTATCTTTAAAATGAGTTGTAAAATCGACAAAAAAAGATCTATTAATAATTTCTGTAAATCTTGATGGACCCAGTGGGCTCAAAATTTGGCGACGTCTTTACGACATTGTTACGACAACTTTGCGACATCCTATGTCCATGTCGTTTCGGTGTCTTTGCAAGATCGTGAAGACATCGTCAGATCATACGACTTATTTACGACATCGTCAAGAGACCTTAACGACATGGGCATAGGACGTCGTAAAGTTGTCGTAAAGATGTCGTAACGATGTTGTAAAGACGTCGCCAAATTTTGTGCCCAATGGGGAGGCTTCTAAGCACACTTCAGAAAAAAATAGTTCAAGTTAAAAATTATTTATTTCACAGTAGTTATTTGAAGTTTTAGCTTTTCCTTTATCTTTAGGGAAAAGTTACAATGTTTATTGAATCCTAATGATCAAGGCTTCATTCTATTCTTTGAAGGATTCTCTACAATTCTATTTGGGTGGTGTTCATTAAAATTCAAACTGTGATTGTTTATAACAATAATAACTTAATGATTTCTCAATTAATTGTTTTAATTCAAATCAAACTAAATAGAAATTTAGAGAATCCTTCTAAGAATAAAATCAGACCTTGATCATTAGAATTAAATACAAATTCTAACTTTTCTCTAAAGAGAAAGAAAAAACTAAGTCTTTAAATAACTACTGTTAAATAAATAATTTTAACTTGAATTTTTTTCCTGAAGTGTGTCTAGGAGCTTCCATCAAGATTTATAGAAACTAATAATAGATCTTTTTTTGTTGATTTTATCAATCATTTTAAAGATATGCAACTTTGGAGATTGATTGTACATAGTGTACACCCTTAAAGAATTTTAAAATGCAGTTTTAGAAACGTAAACAATTAAAGTTAGAAGCGTTTAAAATCGAAGATTTCTGATAAAAAATTTAGTTGATCAACTGTGAATTGAAATGAATTAATGATTTTAAAAATTGAACTGTATTTAAAAATTTTAAAAGTGAGTAATAATTGAGTTTGTAAGACGATTAAAAATTAAACTGTTTGAATTGAAAATTCTTATTAGTCAAAAAAACGTAAACGCATTATTGAAACTTTATAAACTTTACTTTTTTCAATTTTAAAATAACTTAAAAATAATGATTGCACAACTAAAGGCTTTTATTAAATTTTAAATATGATTTCAGTCGAAAATATTCCATTTTTAAAGCATTCAGTTTGAAATTTGTTAATTAGACAAGAAAAACCACAATTAGTTAATATTTACAAAAATGCGGCTGTTCGTTTAAAGTCAGTATTTATAAATTAAATGTTCACAACTAAACACAAGAGCTAAACTTCGAACGTCACAATTTCAATTGTTCTATTTAAAAAAATTTTTTTAATTCCTAATTTTGATGTATAAATAACAAATTGAACACCTCTTATTCTTAGGAATATTCGAGTAAGTTGAAAATATTTAGAAGTTTTGAAAAAAATATTAATTATAAGTTAAAAATGATTCCAAGTAATTTGAACGAATTGTCAACCTGTACCAACAAATTACTTTGAATTTTGGATAAATTTTCTTAAGGGAATATTTGAAAAGATTTAGAAAGATTGACAAAATTATCAAAAATGAATGTGGAACATTTTAAGGAATTTTTTCTTAATTTGCAGAATTTTCAAAAAATTTTAGGAAAAATTAGTGTCATTTTCAAAGATGTTTAGAAGTTATGAAAAAATTGAAATAATAAATAAAAATTTAAAAGACAACATCTAGATCTTGAGATCATTAAATAAAATTTTTAGACATTTCATGGATTCTTAAACTATTTAAAATAAAAATAATTTAGCTTTTAATTTAAGAAGTGTTCAATTTATAAAAAAATGTAATGGTTCCATTTTTTATGATTTTAGATTAAAATTGCATAAATTTATATAATTGAAAAAATGATAAATTCATTGATTAATTCTTGAGTTCAAAGTATTAAAAATATTCACGTGGATTTATAATTTTGTAACTGAATCTGAATGTTCAAACTCGATAATTTATACAAGTTTAAAAATTGTAATAGGCTGAAAAATGTTAGTAGCTTCCATTTTTTACGTGTAAAGTTTTGAGCTATTGCTCAGTGGGCACAAAGATTGGCGATGTCTTTACGACATCGTTACGACATCTTTACGACATCTTTACGACAACTTTACGAAATCTTATGTCCATGTCGTTAAGGTGTCTTTCCGATATCGTAAATAAGTCGCATGATCTGACGATGTCTTTACGACATCGTAAAGACAGCGAAACCACATGGACATAGGATGTCGTAAAGATGTCGTAAAGACGTCGCTAAATTTTGTGCCCACTGGGTGAGAACAAAATTTTTGAAATAAAAAATGTTTAAACTTTATTTATAAAAGTTTAAAATTTAAGAGTTCCACTTTGAGTAATTTAATTTGCAGGTCAGTTTTATTACTTGAAATGGAATTTTTTTAGTTTTCTAGTTCGAGCTTTTTAATTTCATTGGCCGTGAAGAATGTTTGCGAACCGGGAAATGACCGGGAATTTTTTTCTTTGATTAAAACTGCCACCCCGCAGAAATTATAATTGGGATAGAGGTATTCGAAATATACTTTTATTATACGATTTGTAGCCGATATTTATATCCATAATTTTGAAGTATACGCTTAGTTAATGCTACTAAACTGCAAAACATTAAAAATCAACCTTTATGTTATTTAGTATTGTGAGCAAAATAATTCAGGTAATGATTACTTTCCCAATGGGCACAAAACTTGGCGACGTCTTTATGACATCGTTACGACATCTTTACGACAACTTTACAACATCCTGTGTCCATGTCGTTAAGGCGTCTTTGCGATACCTTAAAGACATCGTCAGATCATACGACTCATTTACGATATCGTAAAGACATCTTAGCGACATGGACATAGGATGTCGTAAAGTTGTCATAACGATGTCGTGAAGACGTCGCCAAATTTTGTGCCCAATGGGTTATCAGTTCATGCCATAAAACGCAGTAATAAATTATTTTAATTGCAAAATTGAAATAATTTTTAATTTCAATTTCTCTGAAATTTAAACTTTCATTTGTGAAAAATTGATTATTATACAATTTATAGACGATATTTAACTACAGAACCTTTAAAGCAAATAATTAATTGATGTTCTATAATTAATATATGATTGATCGAAATTGATGTTTTAATTAATTCATAATTAATATCTATATATAATTTTTTACTATATGTATTTAAACGATCAAACCTTTGAATTTTTGCTACAAAAATACTAATTTCTCGCAAAAAATATTAACAAAAGTTATTATTGTACAAATATTCTAAATATTCTTTGGAATATAATGATTTTTCAAATTAAAATTACCCAGTGGACTCAAAGTTTGGCGAAGTCTTTACGACATCGTTACGACATCTTTAAGACATCCTATGTTCATGTCGTTAAGGTGTATTTACGGTATCTTAAATAAGTCGTATGATCTGACGATATCTTTACGATATCGCAAAGCCACCGAAATGACATGGACATAGGATGTCGTAAAGATGTCATAACGATGTCGTAAAGATGTCGCCAAATTTTGTGCCCACTGGGTTACTACAGACAATTTCCAACGATTTGTTTGTTGTTCTGAAATCTCAGAAATATTTCTTCGAATTCTTTGAAATCTTTGTGAAATGATTAAAAATATTTTTACTTTATTTTTGAATATACGAAATTTATGAAATCCGAGAAATCTTTAAAAATACTTGCGTTTTTTTTTAAATCTGAAAGGTTTGTTTTAAATCTTTAAAATCTTCGCGTAACGATCTAAATTTGGGTGAATTATCTTTTTAAATCAATCACATTATTAAAATTCTTGAAATAATTTGAAATTTTGTGAAATATTTTCAAAGACATGCGTATTTCTTCGAAATATTTCATATATTTCTAAAATATTTGAAAATCCTTTGAAATCACTTGAGAAGTTTTGGAATCTTTGTGATACTTTGAAATATTTAGGAAATTATTTAAAATCATTTTTTAACAAAATTTATTATAACTATTTTTCTTTGAAAAGACTCATTTTTAATGCAAAACACTAACGATACCTAAAATTGGTCGAAATTGTTAATCTTATTTGAAATTTAGCGATTTGTTAATACAAATTTCCATTTCCGACAGAAAAAACTAACACAATCCAAAATTTTTCAAGCTGGTAAATTTTATCATTTCAAACAAAAAATATAGAATTTAAATTAAATTATTTTTTGTTTAAGATACCAATAATATTCGGCAAAAAATAGTAAGATAACATTGCAGAAATTTTTTTTGCAGAATTGTATATTTCTTTTAAAATCTTCTTTGTAATGTTTCTCTATATTTAATTTACAAAATAAAAAATATAAAACAATTTATGTAATGAACACCCAAACAGGTTTTTAACAACAATTGCGAGATTTTCGAGGTATAGAGAATAATAGAAAAGAAAGGCAAGGACAATATTTTTGATAATAATTGATGAAAATTGATAATTGACATAAAGAATTTTTCAAATAACAAAGTAATATTTGTTTAAATTGTTGTTTTTAGAGGAAATTAGGTGATAATTATTTTTGCAATTTATAAAAAAATTTTTTTGCGGAGTTATGCGTATTTGAATTTTTGGCTTTATAACTGTTCACCTAATTGAGATATTTCAGATTTCTTTCGTCGATTTTTTCAAAAAGCCCACACTAATATTTTTTACAAATTTTTTGTTGAATTTGTATTATCATGAGAAGAATACCTTGTGAGTTTTATTCGGGCTAAATAACTTTTGTGGCCAGGAGAATTTTTTTCATAAAATCGAATTCTCGCATTTTTTTGCAAATAACAATAGAAACGAAAAAATCTTTCGAAAATCTTTTTCACAGTTAAGAGTTCTACAAAAAGTTCTTTTAACGTATAATATTTTGCAACATTTCTAAGAAAAACACAAAAATCCAATTTTGATAAGCAAAAAATTTCTCTTCACTCTTGGCTTATGAAAATACCAAGACAAAAAATTTTTTGACAAAAAGATTTTTTTAACAATACATTTCACATTTATCCAGATATTTTTCAATAAAACGATTGACCTCTTAAATTATCTATAACAGACAGTGTTTTAAAAATGTGAACAGAAAATAGTCAAATTCATTTAAAAAATGAAATTCAACAAACTGGACAAATTTTTAAGAAAAAATATTAATTTTGAGCAAATTCGTCAACTTTTAACCAAGTATTTGAATTTTCAAATAAAAAAAAAAAAATTTTCAACGAAAAATATAATAGTTGATATTTAAACTAGAAAATTTTTTATTTTAAGTCAAAAATGGTAAAATTCATTAAAATTTTTTTTTATAAAATAGAAACATTTTCAACAACAAAAAAATTAATTTTTAGCAAAGTAGTTTAACTTTTAACTAAGTATTTGAATTTTAAAACAAAAAAATGAATTCTCAAAGAAAAATATAATAGTGGATATTTCAATGAATTTTTTTTTATTTCAAGTAAAAAACAGTAATTATTTATAACATTAAGTACTTTTCCATTTTACCCCTGTCAGGGTAAAATAGTCAAATTCATCTAAATACTACGATTGAGCAAAATAGACTAATTTTCAACTAGAGATAAATCTTCAAACAAATAAATTATTTGAAAAAAAAATTAGGTAAGCTTTCAAGAAATTAGTGGAATTTAAAACAAAAATTATTTTTAACAAAGTAGTTCAACTTTCAACCAAAAAAGATTTTGATTAAATTTTATACAAAAGGAATGAATTTTTAACCAAAAAATACATTTTTCTGATAAACTGGTTTAAGTTTTAACCAATCAGTTCAATTTTTAGCAAAAAAAAAAGAAATTCTCACCGAAAAATATAATAATTGATATTATTAAAAAAACGAAGATAATTTTAATTTGAAATGGAAAAAATATAAATTCATAAGAATACGAAGTTTCAAGAAAATAGATCAATTTTAAAACCAAGAGATAAATCTTCAACAACAAAAAATAATTTTTTTCAAACAAAATAATAATTCAACTTTCAACCAATTAGTCGAATATTCAACAAAAAAATATGAATTCTAAACAGAAAATATAATACGCCATGTTCATACGAACCATGCTTTAATAATAATAGGTAAATCTTGAATGTTACCCCGATAAGTAATATGGGGATTTTTTTTAATTACGCAGTAGGCACAAAATTTGGCGACGTCATTACGACATCTTTACGACAACTTTACGACATCCTGTGTCCATGTCGCTTCGGTGTCTTTGTGATATTGTAAAGACATCGTCAGATCATACGACTTGTTTACGATATAGTAAAAACACCTTAACAACATGGACACAGGATGTCGTAAAGTTGTCGTAAAGATGTCGTAAAGACTTCGCCAAACTTTGTGCCCACTGGGTACAATAGCAGTATTTTTATGGTGTCCGTCCAAATTTTGTCGCTGGATTCTTGGGGTTTTTCAGGAGTCCTATGCATCAACGTGATTATTGAACGTTAAATAGGATTTTGAATTTGATTTTAGTCGAATTTGAATTTCTTAAACTTCAAGTAATTTTAAGTCTTAACGTTGAATATGAGAACTGGAGGCTACCAAACTGCAGATTAATTTTTAGTTACTATTTTTTATTTATGGGATTGTTTTTTTACTTTTGTGGACTGAAAAGTGCTGTACCATCTCGGGATAGAATTAAAATAAATAATAAGGGTAACACATCATTTTTAATAATATTTTAATAGAAACTATAAGTTATGTAATGATAAATGTTAAATGATAACAATACTTTGCAGCAGAATGAGTCAAATATTATTTAGATACATAAAAGTTTAAAAGTAATTTTTTTCCCATAAAGACAGGATAAAAATCTTTTATTTTTTAACTTAAGTTATTTATAACAAAGATAATTGTTAACTGTTCACCATTTTCTGGAGTTCACCAACCCAGTGGGCACAAAATTTGGCGATGTCTTTACGACATCGTTACGATATCTTTATGACAACTTTACGACATCCTATGTCCATGTCGTTAAGGTGTCTTTACAATATCGTAAATAAGTCGTATGAACTGACGATGTCTTTGCGATATAGCAAAGACACCGAAACGACATGGACATAGGATATCGTAAAGTTGTCGTAAAGATGTCGTAACGATATCGTAAAGAAGTCGCCAAATTTTATGCCCACTGGGAAGTCTGCGAAACTATCTCGAAATAAACAAAAATCAAGGATACCACGGAAACCAAGGACAATTTGGAAATTAATGTTAAACTATATGGTATAAGTTTAGGTTTAAACCAATACCATAGTTTAACAATAATTTCCGAATTGTCTTTGATTTCCGGGATATCCTTGATTTTGGATTGTGTCGAAATAGTATTACAGACTTACTGAACTCCCGAAAATGGTCAACAGTTAACATTTATCATCGCGCGTATCAAGGATAATTCGAAAATTAATGTTAAACTATGTTATAAGTTTAAGATTAATTTCCGAATTATTCTTGATTTAAGGGATATTCCTGATTTTTGATTTATCCTTGATTTCCGCGTCGTACTCGATTTCTGGAATATCCTGTGTATCCTTGATAAGTGGCATAACCTTGATAAGTGGCATAACCTTGATAGTCGCTGCATCTGCTACGTCTTGCCAAGTCGTTGCACTTCGCTTGGGTGTGGCGTCTGTTCCAGATTTGGGGCACTGGATACCCCAAACTTGCGGAGATCAGTCGCTCCGCGAATTGATTTCTATCTTATCCTAAACTTCTGAAGCTCGTAACTGTGCCGTAAGCGCCACGTGTGTAGAACCGCTCAACGGTTGTTTAAACGGTTCGGCCTGTTCGGGGTAATGATTCTCCCAAATCAGTGGAACCTTTAAACTACTTCAACAATTTACCTGGATAAAAGTGCCCAATATTAAATCATGCACTCAATTTTTTATGTTGTTCAGGAAGCGTACAGGTGACGTTTCTTTAAGAAAATCTTCCAAACCTATAATTGTGATTTCGTTGTTCATTCAGAGCAGCCTCGTCCCACTGATGTTCCATGCAGCGAAAATGCTCACGATGAACTTCTTGTTGAATTTCAAGTGCTTGCCAATAATCAGCGCCGTGTTCACGGAACAGTATGCCGCTGCAAAAAACACAAAGACACAAAATGTCGTAAAGTTGTCGTAAAGATGTCGTAACGATGTCATAAAAACGCCGCCAAACTTTGTCCCTACTGGGAACCAAAAGGAGTCTCTACAAAGTACCTCAGTGGGCACAAAATTTAGCTACGTCTTTACGACATCGTTGCGACGTCTTTACGACATGCTATGTCTATGTCGTTTCGGTGTTTTTGCGATATCGTAAAGACATCGTCAGATCATAAGACATTTTTACGATATCTTAAAGACACCTTAACGACATGGACACACGATGTCGTAAAGTTGTCTTCAAGATGTCGTAACGATATCGTGAAGACTGCAGAACTTAAAATTGTAAATCTTCTAAAATTAAAAACATTTAAACTGTGAATCGTTAAGATTTATCATTTTGAATGGTTAATCTTCAAAATTGTAGAAATTGAAATTGTAAGTCTTTAAAATTGAAGAATTTTTAATTTTTTAAATTAAAAATAAAAAATTTATGGCGAGTTTTAAGTTTCACAATTAAAAATGTGGTCATTTGAATGATTATCATTTGAAACTTCATCAGTTTGGAAGATTTAAGACTTTTTAATCGCAAGTCGTTAAATGGAATAATTCTTTATTTTAAATCTTCGAGATTGAAAAATTCCAACAAATTATTTCAAATTTACAGACCTTGTAAATATTATTATTACAAATTGGCAATTGTAACTCTTTAAAATTGCGAAAATTTTAACTGAAATTCTTTAAAAATTGAAGAGTATTACATTTTCTAAATTTACAATTAAAAATTCAAAAAATAATGAATAACAATCAAGAGAGCCAAGCCACAAGCCTTCTACTTGTTTATAATACATTTATTATATTTAGCATGTCTATAATTTCATTAAAGTTTTTTTTTGCTTCAAAAGCTTAAATTCAAAAATCTTTGGTATGCAATTTCGTACTTTTTTAAGGTTCGTATTTTCTAAAAGAATTATTATAATTCTGAGGTTGGACGTAAAAAATTATAATTTTGACTTTGCCGTACGAAATTTCGTCAAGAAATATAATTTGGCCTCGGAACAGATAATTTTGAACGTTGAATCGAAATTTTGTAATATAATTTTAATTCTGACTCAGAAGAAGGGAATTAAAATAAATCCCTGTTCAAATTTCGGTACAAATAACCGGATTTTTTCGGTGAAATAGGTAAAATCATTTTCACGTTTCACAATATATTTTGATTGCTCTTTTAATACATCTAGAAATGTTACTCAATCGCAATCTTTTATTAAACTTGTCTATTTGTTCTTTCGAAAATTAAAAAAAAAATTTTTTTTCGAACTGCAGGTCAAATCCCTGCAAATTATTATTTAAAGCACCGGAAATCAATCAATATTTTTTATTGTAAATACATTTTATTATTGAATAAAAATAATAATTATTATTAAATAAATATATTTTATTTTTCATTATTGCATTTTTTTACGTAAAAAATGCGTATGTAAGGCACATGAATTTTTTAACAAATAGTGGAATTTCCAACTGAAAAAGATTTTTATACCAAAAATGAAATTGCTACATTTTTAGTTCAATAATTCATGTTCAACCAAAAAAATAATCCGAAAAATAGTTAAACTTTCAAGCAAATGAATAAATTTTAAACTAAAATGACCAATTTTTTACTAAAAAAATGAATTTTTAACTGAACAGTTGTATTTTTACAATAGATTGGACTTTTTCAAAGAAAAAGACAAATTTTCAACCAAAAATAGAACATCCCAGTGGGCACAAAGTTTGGCGACTTTTTACGACATCGTTACGATATCTTTACGACAACTTTACGACATCATATGTCCATGTAGTTACGTTGTCTTTGCGATATCGTAAGGACATCTTCAGGTAATACGACGTATTTACGATGTCGTGAAGATAACTTAACGAAATGGACATAGGATGTCGTAAAGTTACCGTAAAGGTGTCGTAGCGCTGTCGTAAAGACGACACCAAATTTTGTGCCCACTGGGATTTTAATTCTCAAATAGAAACAAACGTTTTTTACCAAAAATATGAATCTCCAACCAGAAATATAAAATGATAAAAATTAAATTTTCAGCAATAAGTGGAACAGTTAAATTTTCAATCAAAAACATTAATTTTTAATAAAAAACATAATTTTCAACTAAAAAAATAAATTTTCAATAAAAAATATAAATTCCTAATCTGAAAGATTAATTTTTAATAAAATAATCAAATATTTAAATTATGAAATGAATTCTTAACAAAAAAGGTGTATTATAGTCACCAAGAAGAAGAATATTTTACCACAAAAGACAAAGTTGCAACAAAATAAAATTTTTTTTTACCAAAGAGTTAAATTTTCAACTCAAGAAGATAAATTTTCAACTATAAACATTAATTTCAAATAAAAACCATACTTTTCAACTAAGGGAATGAATTTGCAATCAAAACTATAAATTCTTAAACTGCAAAAATAATTTTTAACAAAATATCAAAGAAATATTAAAATTTTGAATAAAAAAAAGCTTCTAAACGAAATTGATGAATCTTAGACAAACAACTTATTTAAAAAAATGTAAAAAACCTCCAAAGTTTCGAGTTTCAAAGTGAAATTTTTCATATGGCAGGATCAAGATATAAAAAGAAGCTTAAATTTTTAATAGAAAGAATAGAACAAAGCAAAAATTAATAATTTGTGGTAATTTTTGGTTTAGAAAAATAATTATCCAAACTTGTATAATGCAATATAAATATAGAAAAATATTTATTTTTTTATTGTTAAATTTGAATTTTCAACTAAAAATTGTGTAATCAATTTTTCAGCTACAAAAATCAATTTAGAAGGAAAAGAAACGTATTTTCAACAAAATAGCTTAAGTTTCAACGAAAGAAATCAATTTTTAACACACATTTTTAACCAAATGGTTGAAGTTTCAACCAAAAAGATACATCTTTAATCATGAAGATTAATTTTCTGCCAAAAAAGATAAATTTCCAACAAGATACATACCTGAATTTTCAACCAAATACATGAGAAATCAATAAATTAAAAAAAGAAAAAGATTGCTTAACAGATTTAACTTTTTCAAAAGAATGAGATTGTAATTTGTTGAAACTTAAAAATAGGTTTGACACACAAATTAATTTTTTTCTGTGCAAATAAGACAAGTAAAATGCACATTCGCCTTCCTTGTTTTATATTTCCTAATATTAAAAACTTAAACAATTAAAAATTCGGGAATAAAAAATTTTGTAATAATAAAAGTATATAAGAATTTCGAAATGAGTCGAATAAATTAATCAATTATTATACCTGAAAGATATAAATAAAATAAATCATATCAACTTCTATTTATTTTCTCGATGGAGCAACATGCATTTGTCCAATTATTTAATTCTTTTAATTTTCTATTTCAGTTTTTACGATTGAAACAAAAACTAGACAATCCATCACAAAATTATTAATAACAAATTTGTTATTTTATTGCTATTTTTGTATGAACAATAAAAAAATTACGTATCCTTAAAAAAGGTGATTAAGAATGAAATTTGAGATATTTTTTCGAAGCACAATTTTTGTTGATTCGTGTTTTATCGTATTTTGAAAATTTTTGTATTTTGTGGAAACTTTGTCTTTTCTGGTGACCAATTTACTTTTTTTTTTAAATTCAACCATTAGAGTTCTTTTATTGCAAATTAATTTTTTTAAGTAGAAGTTTGCCTAAATTTGTTCTCGAAATTTAGTCGACTTGCATTGATCCTTTTTTGGTAGAAAATTTATTTGTTTGGTTAAAAACTTAAATATTTCGTGGAACATTTATTCTATTTGCTTAAAAACTGATTTCTTCAAATGAAAATTAACCTGTTTTATTTGTTGCTGTAAATTTATCCTTTTCAATTGAAAATTTATTTTCTTCACTTGAAAACTTATTCCTCTAACTGAAAATTACCCTATTCTATTTTTTGTTGAAAATTGATCACTTCAATTACGTACAGTGACGCAGGGTAGGGGGGGGGGGTAGAAACATTTTTTACGGCTTCTTATGGAGGCTTCCTTGCGAACCCGAAACACGACATAGTCGACCCGATCTGAAAAAATACCAATCCGCCTTGCATCGCAGCTTTAGTTTTAATGTCATGATGATCAAGTCTAGCCTCAGATTTGCATGAATAATTTTCTTTTAAATTGCTAGTTCGTGCTATTAAATGAAGGAAAATAAAAAATTAGGTAAATAATATTGTACCCAGTGGGCACAGAATTTGGCGACGTCTTAAAGACATTGTTACGACATCTTTACGACAACTTTACGACATCCTATGTCCATGTCGTTTCGCTGTCTTTACGATATCCTAAAGACATCGTCAGATCATGCGACTTATTTACGATATCGTAAAGACACCTTAACGACAAGGACATAGGATGTCGTAAAGTTGTCGTAAAGATGTCGTAACGATGTCGTAAAGACGTCGCCAAACTTTGTGCCCAATGGGTAATTATTTTGCTTATCACTATTTTTTTAGAAGAAAATTCACAAAGCGAAAAAGGTGTTTTGACTAACTAAATGAGCGAAAATTTGGTCTCAAAATGTTGAGTTTTCGCTAGATGTGCAAATCTGTTGAGCCATGCAAATGTGAGAATGAAAATTCATATTTTGAAAATCACATCCGTGATTGAAATTGTACTTTATCAGATTAATTCAACTTACCAATAGAGTGAGCAACACTACTGATATAATAAAGAGAGTAGCTCTATCAGTTCCCATCTTGACAAAATTTCCTTGAAAGTGGAACTGATAATGAGTAAAAAAATGCCGTGTTTACCAGTTATCTTGTTTTTGTAAATGATCAAGAATACCTAAAAGGGAAACGGTACAAATTACATTGCATTTTTATTGTTTGCGTGGATTTTTTTAGTTGCGTGGAATATTGCGAGTTCGTTTGTCAATATTGCATGCAGTGTTAAAAACGTCTTGAAAATTGAAGGAAAAATATTAAGCCGCGTTTGAAAGGGGGCGTGTCGCTGTCAACATATTTTTTGTGTATTTGATTGCATTAAGTATGCTATTTTTGATCACACATAATGCACTTCTTCTCTCTTCAAAATAGGATTGTGGCAAATTTTAAAACGGGATATGTTATTCAGCAAAAGGAATTGAAAAGGACGAGTGATTTCAATATCGAGAAACGCCAGCCGGCCCAGTGGGCACAAATTTTGGCGACGTCTTCACGACATCTTTACGACATCTTTACGACAACTTTACGACATCGTATGTCCATGTCGTTAAGTTGTTTTTAAGATATCTTAAATAAGTCATATGATCTGACGATGTCTTCACGATATCGCAAAGACCCCGAAACGACATGTGCATAGGCTGTCGTAAATATGTCGCAAATATGTCGTAATGTTGTCATAAAGACGTCGCCAAATTTTTGTGCCCACTGGGGGGTTGGGCATTGGGCTTTTTAGGACATTTTACAGGGTCTGATCCAGAAGTAGTAGGGCTGACTTTTTATAGCCCACACGGAGAAAACTTGATGATCAGCCTGAACACCTAGAGTGTCAGACTAAATATATTTGAGTTTTAACTATGGGACTGTCCCCTAAATGGTTGGGCGTACCATCCGCGGAATGTCAAAATTTTATGGTCAGCTTTACTATCCCCGAATATCAATCTTACGATTCTTGAGTGTCAAAATTTGAAGGCTAGATTCACTATCTCAGAGTGTCAAGTTTAAGATACTGGGAGTGTGTACTATAATATCTTAGAGTGTCACTTTCAAAATCCAAGAATATTCAGGTAGAATAAAAAAAATGATTAAATATATTATGTTCTTATACTCAAAATTATTATCTCTGTTAGTCAAAACAATAAAATATCCACAGTAATACAAATTTAAACATTTTATTATTCTAACCCTAATCTCAAAACGGTTACTCCCGAGAGTTCTCTAGACTTCTCTACATTAGGTAAAATAGATACTTACCATTCTCAATCATAAAAATCACGGGAAATCACAGATATAATTTCAAGTTTTTTGTAACCCACTTCACAAAACGCAAACTTACAATACAGATAACCAAAATAACCTACTCGGTCGCGTCTACTACTCCGTTGTGAAGTTTGGGCATTATTTGACAATGTCAGTGTCGAGTTGATTATTCTTGATAGTGAATTTGGCCGATCTCGAATGATACAAGTGACTGAAAACAAAATATTTTACTTAACCATCCCAGATTTTCGATTCTATCTCTATCATCCCTGATAGAAAGTTTGACACACTGGTACGGCCAACAGGAGTGAAGACACGGGTATCTAACTTGACATTATTGGAGTTTCGATTTGATAATCCCCGGCACTGAGGCTGCTGGCTGATTCTCTGCAGATTGTGAAATTGAACGTAAAACGAGAGTCTCTTTGACTATAGAGAAAAAATTATGGAATGTACATGATACCCACTTTGTAACAAATTACGTGGAACCCATTTTATGACACCAATACATTATGAAATTATATTTATGGCAATGGATCATGAATGAGACGTTTCGCAAAGAAAGAGCCAACTTCGTCGATCAACATCCTAAGTCCATGTCGTAAATATGTCGTAACGATGTCGTAAAGACGTCGCCAAAATTTGTACCCACTGGGTATTCACGCTACTTTGTGAACAAAGCTCATTGGAAACTATTCATAGAAGTATAAGATCAATAGATTAGCTGGAGTTTGCTGTGGATTTTGTCAATTATAGACTTCAGGCCTTGAAAAAAGAAACTAGAAGACTATTTAATAGTGCAAAAAAATAGAAAACTGGAATTCGTATAAGGGTAATGTAGCAAAATATACTCACGAAATACAATCAGCTAAAAGGAACTCATAGAGGCCCAGTGGGCACAAAGTTTAGCGACGTTTTTACGACATCGTTATGACATCTTTACGAAAACCTTACGACATCCTATGTCCATGTCGTTAAGGTGTCTTTACGATATCGTAAATAAGTCGTATGATCTGACGATGTCTTTACGATATAGCAAGGACACCGAAACGAGATGGACATAGGAAGTCGTAAAGTTGTAACGATGTCGTAACGTTGTAGTAAAGACGTCGCCAAATTTTGTGCCCACTTGGGGGGAGGGGGCATTATCTGGTAATTGAAAATGTATCTGATACTATCCAAGTCCAGATAAATCCAGTAACACCCCTACGGAATTCATAATCATCTTCTTTCAGGATACTCATTCGGTTAGCTTGGGTGCTTCTAAACTGAGTCAAATCCTCAACTGCGATTTGAAAGAAATTATGACCGACGAGTTTGTGTCAACATTTCATAGCCCGGTGAAAAAACGAACACAAATTTTTTAATTACATTAATTAAAAATTAACTTGCGAATATTCTAAAATTTATTACTTCTCTAAGGGCCAAGCACACGGTTTTTGTGCATTCAAAATATTTTTGTATTTCAAGCTACGTATTTCGAAAGATTTTTAATGGATTGTAAGATTTAAAATGCAAAAAACAACATATTAAAAAGTTAATTATAAGTTCTACCAATTATAAGAGTTCTACACAAAAATTGATGTAGGTAAAATTAGACGCAAAACTAAAAAAAAAAAAACGTTTTTATATCACCAATCATCTCGTAGTTACGGCCTTTCAAAAAAACGCCGATGTTTTTCAATTTTGTTGTCAAAAATCACATGCTTTTTTAATTTCTCTGCAGCTCGGATCCTGATGGCCAGGTCTAAAAATGGTCAACAGATAAATTAAAGTAGACGTAAATACCTTCAATTAAAAAAAAACATTGTCCTAACTATAATAGATCGCGAGTTAGCACCTACCAAAGCTGACCCATTTCAACCTGAATTTATAGGTAAATGCCCAGAGTTAATTTTTTTGTAAATAGCTTGTTTCATGGTTGTCACAGAAGAAAGTTACTACAGAAAAAATGAATAATTATAATTGTTAATTCATTCAAATAATAATAATAAACTACCCAGTGGGCAAAAAATTTGGCGACGTCTTTACGACATCTTTACGACATCTTATGTCCATGTTGTTTCGGTGTCTTTGCGATATCGTAAAGACATCGTCAGATCATACGACTTATTTACGATATCGTAAAGACACCTTAAAGACATGGACATAGGATGTCGTAAAGTTGTCGTAAAGATGTCTTAATGATGTCGTAAAGACGTCGCCAAACTTTGTGCCCACTGGGGACCCTGACAGTAATTACAGTAAAAAATTCCAAACATTGCACATTCTATGGGCGATGAAAATTTAATTATTTAAACAATTATTTATTTCTTAATTCAAAATGATGAAATAATAATTTTTAATCTATAATAAACCTGCCCAATATAAATTTCAGTAAAAAATGATAAAAAATGCACACTTGATGGGAGATGAAAATTTATTTAGTTATACAATTGTTTATTTAATGATTCAAAATAATTAAATTTTTTTAAATATAATAAGTGTCCTTAATAGAAATTTCATTGAAAAATGCCGAAAAATGCACATTTGATGCGTGATGGAAATTTATTTATTGAAACAATTTATTATTTAAAAGGGGTTGAATGTTGTTAATTTGATCATTAAATAATTTATTGATCAATATTAGTTGACTTAAAAACATATATGTTAAGAAAGCGGTCGTAGTTTAGTTCCGCGGTGCGATTTAGTCACCGAATTGATAAAGCCCGTGCAGAAATCGCCATATATTTTCCCGATTACGGATCAGGCCCTGATAGGTTGAGTAATTTCGGGCCCAGATCAGGATAATTCCATGGTCTAGATCCGAGCCAGACCGGTTCAGGTATTGCAACGCCACCTAGTTCCAATTTATGGAAGTTGCCTTGCTGTAAAATGAAGTGTCTTATTTTTGATAAAATTCATGATTATTATCCGAGTTAAGTGTATAATACAATAAACAATGTGTCAAAGCTTAGTACACCACGAGTTTAAAAGCATCGCGTGTGAGCTGCTTCAGACAATTTTCGTGATGTGAACGAGGGTAACCCAGTGGGCACAAAATTTGGGGACGTCTTTACGACATCGTTACGACATACTTACGACAACTTTACAACATCTTATGTCCATGTCGTTAAATCGTCTTTATGATATCGTAAATATGTCGTATGATCTGACGATGTCTTTATGATATCGTAAAGACACTGTAACGACATGGAAATAGGATGTCGTAAAGTTGTCGTCAAAATGTCGTAATGATGTCGTTAAGACGTCGCCAAGTTTTGTGCCCACTGGGTGATTAACGGTCTTGAAACAAAGTTCTTCCTGAAACTTCAATTTACACATTTTAATAGTACTTTTTCAGACAGAGAAACGTGGCTATAAGGGTAGTCCAAAAAATTCTTTTTCCCCCAAAAAAGTTTCCATTTCTGAAGAAAGAAAATCCGTAGTTTTTATTTCGAAATTCAAATATTAACACGTGCCACCGAACCCTTCAAACTCACATTTAATTAAAATGGGAAATTTTGAATTTTCGAAAAATTGAATTCATATTCCAGTATTTCATCGAAACGTGCCAAACTTTTTAGAGATTGAAAAGGAGTGTCTACGAAATAAAACCGTACTAAGGACTTTTATTTCCAACTCATCGTCCCCACTTAATTGTTTAAACAAATGTAAATTATTTAAACAATTATTTATTGCCAAAAAATCTAAAAAATAATCGTATTTTCTGATTGAAATGTAATTTTTTGTCATCGTTTGGAATAGTAAATTTTTTAAAAAGCATTATGTAATTATTGAACTAATTATTTATTGTCTATTTTCAAAATTTCTAAAAACTGAGCCAAAATATCAACTTTCTTTTCAAATTAGTATCATATGCTACGTTTTATTGAATAATTACATAATTATGATTAATTTATTTTAAAGTTTATAAATTTCTATTTTTTTAGACAACCTTTATTTGCTCAAGCAGTTTTTTTTCTATAACTAAAAAAATGAAATAAAATATAACACATACCATTATATTTCTAACTGTATAGTCTATAAAAAATACACTAACCACTTTTTAATTGTCCTAACAAATATAATTTGTTTAAATAATTACTTTTCTTAAAATACTTTGAAAATGATATTTTCTGAGTTAGACATAATATTGAATGATTTCAAGGAGTATTGAATTCTGCTAAAAGCGTTATGTTATTGTTTATACTTGCTTTTACAAAGTACACTGTCTTTACGAAAGTAGCATTGACACACATCAGCACAATAATTGAAAATGCCAAGGACTGGGGCCGACATCGTAAAGAATAAAGTCAAAGAGAATGAAAAATTGATTGAGTTTTTATATGTACCTGTGCTAATATTTGGCACCTGAACAAAAAAATAGTTAAATTTACTCATTTTCCTTGTTATCAAAATGTTATTATAGGAAAAATGATAAAAAATGATAAATTTAAAAAATGGCTTTTAACGGGAAATTGGTAAGGGCCAGCTCAGGTACTGATCGGGCGACAGATCTGGCTCCGATCGGGTCGTGTGTTTCATTAGTGATTGGGACCAGGTCGGTTTTGCAGATCTGGGCCAGATTTGGCCTGGTCTGGGCGCGGTCTGGGCCCCAGGAAAATTTCGACAGGAACATTTTTTTGTCTCACGCAGAATTAAGCCCTTTTTCATTTATCTTGTTGAAACTTTCTTGTGTGCCATTCATGAAACGAGTGATTTCCAAAAAACACGAATTTCGGATTTTCCGTGAAAAAAAAACAAAAAATAGGCATATTTGTAATGTCATTACTCTTGACCTATTGGAGGTAGGAACATTTTATTTTTCTTAATTTACGTAGAATTAAGATCTCTTCTATTCATTTTCTAGGAACTTTCTTCTGTAACAAACCCGAAATTCCCAGTATGGGTGGGTGACCCAGTTTGGGCGAATGCTCAGATACTATAGCTAAATCCGCGGCAATCTCAAAAATAATAATACGAGCAATCCCAGTGGACGAAAAATTTGGCTAAGTCTTTACGACATTGTTACGATCTGTTTACGACAACTTGACGACATCCTATTTCCATGTCGTTAAGTTATCTTTACGAGATTGAAAATACGTCGTATGATCTGAAGATGTCCTTACGATATCGCAAATACACCGTAACGACATGGACATACGATGTCGTAAAGTTGTCGTAAAGATGTCGTAACGATGTCGTAAAGAACTCGCCAAACCTTGTGCCCAGTGGGAAAAGTTTCGTCACACTTTAGAATGGATTGGCTGGATATTTCCTAACTGAGTCATGCTCATATCTTGCCTTCATGGGCTCTATATTTATTTCCTCTTTATATCTCTTCTTTATTGGCTAAATATTAGCAATATGAAATATCGTGATATGGCTTTGCTTCTCAGATAGAAAAGTCATTTCCTTAATTATTGTTAGCAATTGTGCAAGTGTGTGATTTGGACAATCTATCAAGAAAAAATATAATGTGCCGTGATTGAGGTTAGGTTGCATTGTTGGGATAGTTGACGGTCAAAATTTTTAAATTTTGCTACTTCGTTAAAATGTGTTTTTCAAAGATATAAAGAGATTATTCTTGCACTTCGAGAAAAAAAAATTATCAAAGACTGTGATCCTTCTAAGAAATCATATAAGACTTCTTGAAAATCCTAAAACTTCTCCGACTTTTTTTTCAAATGCCTTCAAAATTCTTTGCAATCATTTCAAATCTTTCGAAGTATTTCGAAATTGACTAAAATTAAATTTTAATCGCGTAAAATCTTTAAAATATTCTTAAATTCCTTTAAATCTCTTGACAATCCTTAAAATCTTGGAATTTTTGCAAATAACTTTTAAATTAATTGCTTAACATTCTTTAAAGTCACTAAAACTCATGGAAATATTTTTAAATCCTTTGAAACTAAACTTTAAAATCCCCTCAAGCCCGTAGTGATTCCTTAAAATCACTTGAACTCTTAGAAATCCTGTAAGATTTCTTGATAATCGTTAAACTCTTTCGTTTTTTTTAAATCTCTTCGACTTCTTTACAATCATTTGAAATCTTTCGAAGTTTCTCGAAATTGACTTAAATTAATTCAAATCTCTTAAAATCGTTTACATTTTCTTAAATTCCTTTAAATCTCTTAAAAATCCTTAAAATCTTAAACTTTTTCAAATTCATTAAAATCTTTTTTAATAACTTTTCAAAAACTCCCTTGAAATTCTTTAAGACCTCTAAAACTGTCTTAAAATCTTACAAAATAACTTGTAAATCCTTCAACCTTTTTGAATTATTTTTGAATTAGTTTTAAATCCTTTACAAAGAAACTTGAAGATTCCGCCAAGTCCCTAATCATTCCTTGAAATCAAATGAATTCTTAGAAACCTTGTAAGATTTCTTGAAAATCCTTAAAGTCCTCCGAATTTTTTTGAACTCCCTACAAATTCTTTGAAATAATTTAAAATATTGTAAAATTGACTAAAATTAATTCAAATCTTTTAAATTCGAAATCCTTTAAACTTTCTTAGACTCCTTAAAATCTCTTGAAATTCCTTAAATCAACCAATTTCTTTAAAAACCTCGAAATCTCCAAAAATGCATTAAATCTGTTTGAATAATTTTTAAATAACTCACTTGACTTTCTTTAAAATCAGTAAAACTGTCGTAAAATCTTATAAAAACTCTTGTGAATTATTAAATCTTTTAAAAGTATTTTTTGATTATTTCAAAATCCTTAAATGTTTTTAGACTCCTTAAAATCTCTTCAAAATCCTTAAATCATTTAATTTAAAGAAATTGAAGTCTCTTAAAATTTATTAAAATCTTTTTAAATAACTTTTTAAATAGCTTTAAAATTAATCCTTTAAAAGAAAATTTTAAAATCCCGTCAAATCCCTATAGTAATTCCTTAAAATCACTTGAATTTCAGAAATGCTTTAGTTTTTGTTTGAAAATCCTTTAGATCCTCCGATTTTTTTTTAATTCCTTCGACTTCTTTAAAATAATTTAAAATTTTCGAAATTGAGGACAGTTAATTAAAATCCTCTGCAAATCCTTAAACTTTTTTGGATCCTTTGAAAAATCTTTAAAATTCCTTGAAAATTGTTCAATTTCTCTGCATTCTTTTAAAATCCTTTAAAATTTTTTGAAATCGTTAAAAATCTCTTGAGAAATCCTAAGATCACTTAAAGTCTTTTAAAATCTTTTAAATTTTCTTTGATATAACTTGATTTGAAATGAAACTACTTAAAATGACTTATCATCAAAAAGTATTATGACATAAGTCGCCGGCAATTGAGGTTATAACCTTAATTAATGCAAATTATTATAAGTTGAGAAACTTAGATAGATAAACGTTTATTTTTCGGCCTGCTGGCCTGAAAAATGTACTTATTTACACTTCCATTTTTTTATAGAATTTTCTTACAAATACGTCTTAGAAACTAACATCCATCCACACCTTATGTCTAAGACCGCTCACTCTTATAGACTAGCCTTCCTCGCTTAGTCTCACCTCGCCTCGCATGCATGTCACTACTTTCTCGTTTCGCCTCGCATTGCCAACCTTTGCCTCCGCGGCTAATATCTACTACTTATCTACTATTCACAACATTTACAATTTTGTTACACCCACATCCTCATCTATTTACAATCTTTCCTTCTACTTTCCTCTTACTCCTTCCTTCTCTTCTTCTTCATCATATCCAATACCCCCTTCACCCATGCTACTGCCCTTCTGTCCTCACTTTGATGCAACAATACCTCGATGCTTATCGCACTCCTTTCCACCTCTTGTCACTCCTCCAACCAGTGCTCCACTTTTGCATTCCCTTTTTCACACAATTCACACATCCTCTTCTCTCTGAAAAGTCAGAACCTATTATGCTTCTTCATGAATCCGCATCTCATCCTCGCTATAAGTTTCTGACTTCCTTTCTCTCCTTTTTCACACAAACATTGCGCTCCCTACCTTGCCATAATCCACGCATAGTTCTCGTTGAACCATAACTTCCTTATTCTTTCCTCTGCTTCTGTTTTCACTCTCTCCATGCCATTTCGCTCTACTTCTGATGATACAAAATTACTCTTTTTTGACATATCGCAAGAAACCCCGATTAGAGAACTCTTAGAGGTAATATCAATGTTCATTTCCGTTCGATATCCATCCTCTGTGCCTTGTCTAAATCTTTTGAATGCATTGTTCATCAGCAACTTGCTGCACACATTGAATCTAACAATTTAATGGACCCATTGCAATCTAGGTTTCGTGCCAAGCAGACTATACTTACAGCTTTACAGGTTCAAATCTTTGCAGGCTTTACAGCTTTACAGGTTCAAATCACTTCACCTGTCAAATATAACTATTAAATGGTTTGAATCTTGTCTCAGTAATCGTTCTGAAAAAGTAAAAATCAGTCATTGTGAGCGTTCTGATTATAGGTATGTTAAATGTCGTGTCCCTCAAGTTTCCACGCTGACACCCACTCCATTTAATATATATACATCTGGCAGTGGGCTTTGAAAGACTGCCTAAAATGGAACCCTGCTGAAACTAAGGCTATAATCATAGGACCCTCTTCCTCTCCGTCACTTGAAATGATTGCAGCCCTACCTCCTCTCTTGATCGAAGGATGTCTCAACCCCTTTGTTGAATCTGTGAAAGATTTAGGCTATACGAGGGTGGATTGATAAGTTTCCGGCCTGACCAAGAGATGGCGCCACTAGGCCTACCTTGAGGTGGCGTTCTATAGTACCATCCTTAGATAGCTT
>NC_046658.1:99887712-99898836 GCF_010883055.1 Belonocnema kinseyi
AGCCTTGGAGGAGATTATGTTGAGAAATAAAAAAAAAAAATTCTTAAAAACGTTGTTTTTCTTGATCAGGCCGGAAACTTATCAATCCACCCTCGTATTCCTAATCGCTCTCATACCTGTATTAAACAAGTTACGAATATTTCGAGTAAAACCTTTAGAGTCCTCCAAAAGCTAAATAGGAATGAAGAATCATTTCCTACTCCAACGCGTATCCTCCTAATTAAAAGCCTTATCCTCCCTTTCTTTGATTGTGGCTGTTTAGTATGTCAGGATATTACTCATAAGCTGATTGCCAAGCTTGAACGTACGCTTGAGGCCCTATATTAAAATGTATAATCGAGTCCGAATTTTGAGACAGCACGGTAGAATATTTTTGTCAGATTTTCTGCATATCTTATCTCAATAACCATATTTAGAAGCAAGCAGAGACGATTTTTGATAAAATGATTATATTTTGTTTAATAATCAAAAAAGGGGCGAACAATAGTACTCAAATATCACACAGAAAAACTCTAAAGTTAAATTTGTTGCTTCTCATATTTCATTGTTTTCACAATGAGAATTTTAAGTCTCATATTTATTTCTATGAATGTAGTTGCACATCTGGGCATCTAGGGGAAATTATTATTTTGAGACTGAATTTTGGCTGACTTGGAGAGTTGTGGAATGCTGAACCGTGATTTCATCCACCTGAATACCTGTCAAAGCAATTATTCGCTTTTCGATATGAGAATAAACAATTATTAATAAGCAAACTAATTGAAATAATATTTACCTAATTTTCAAATTTCTTTCATCAAACTGTGCGTACTAGTCACTTAGAATAAAATTTTAAGTTCCTAATGTAACTTTCAAATCTTAGGTTCGTCATCGCCGTCGACATTTAAACTAAAGCCGGGATGTATAGAAAAAGTCATGACCGTCTACACATACAATTAGGTATTTTTACTTCAACCGCCCAACTAACTGCACTTCGTTTAATGCAGAAAATTTAGAGGAAATTTATTCGAACGCCCAGGCGTCAATTTCGGTACAGATGGTCACGACTTAATTCTTACATCCCGGCTTTGGTGATTTGAATGTCATGTCGGTTTTGACTATCCTAAAATTTGTAAATTATACTAAGCCAAGTCCAATTTTTATTCCAAGACACTGATACTCACTTGTGAATGGGAGGAAATTAAAAGTTAGGTAATTATTATTATAACTTATCTGCTTCTCAACATCTATTTCATCCAAATAACGCTCGACAAAATCATCTTGACGGATGACTGACAGTTTGAAGACAACACTTCAATTTGCTTGGAATGAGTGTTAGCTGTACATGCAATTCCGTAGCGAGCCTGTTGACCCTTGTCAAATCCGGAACGAATGAACTCAGGCATGGTTATGAGATTCCGGCCGGTTAAAAAAACTGACATTATGAAATCACTGATTAATTTAATTTTGATTAGTAGAATAAATGTATCTATATAATTACAAGAAATTGAAAGAAAGATTTATGAAAATCTGTTATGTTTGCAGTAGTGAAATGGAAGCTTCTAATGTGTCCCCTAAGGGTTTACATTTTTCATGCACCTTCTTCTTAATTTCTTTACATATCCCTCACACACTTACTTGGTGGTGGAAGGGGGATCTACAGTTTAAGGTGGGTTCCGAACCACCAGGAGCAACAGCTTTAAGTACTTCAAGAAAACCTTTTTCTCCAAAGGTCCAAAGGTTCTCCAAAGGTCCAAAGCTTACGCTTTAGCCCCCACGACCATCGTCCCACTTTATGTTTGCAGTAATAATATACATTTTTAGGAGCTAAATAACTTATGTGCATTTACACTTTGGTTTGCTACCAAATTCAAGTTAAAGACGGTATTTAAAAAAAAATTCCACATGAATATATTATTTTAAATCGTAATAACGTAATATTTTCTGAAATTAATGACACAATTAACGAATGGTAAAATTACTTTTTTCGGTTTAAGATATTTAGCACTTGAGTACTTGCCTGGTAGGCACAAAATTTGACGAGGTCTTTACGACATTCTAACGACATCTTTACGACAACTTTACGACATCCTATGTCCATGTCGTTGCTGTGTCTTTTCGATATCGTAAAGGCATCGTCAGTTCATACGACTTATTTACGATATCGTAAAGACATCTTAACGACGTGTACATAGGATGTCGTAAAGTTGTCGTCAAGCTGTCAAAAGCAAAAAATATGTACCTCGTTGAGATCTACCATTTTTGTTTGGACATTTTGCGACATTTTGCATATTGGCTTGCATAAACGCAAAAAACTATGATTTGTATGGGTGTTTCATGCTTTTACCATAAAAATAGCATTGTTACAAATTTTCACTGTCATATTCATAATCAGCGCGTCAAAGTACATACGTGTACGGAGTTTAAATAAAATCGGAGAATTCAGCTATTCGGAACTGCACCCTTTAAAAAAATTGGAAACAAAAGGTATATTTCTGAAGATTTTGAAATAAAACTTTAAAGCACTATTTTTTGTTAAGATTTATCGAAAAATTTATAATAATTTTTTTCGTTGTTTTTTCAGATCTGTTTTGAGAGGGGGGGGCAGAAAATTGGGAAATATATTGTGTAAATAAATGAACTAAAAATGCATGAAAAATGAGGGAAAATAATTAAGTAAAGAAAGTGCTATAAAACAGAACGTGCACAAATCCATAATTCGCACGATTAAATTTATATTTATCAACAGGTTCGCGAATATTACATATGAGAGCACCATTTCGTAGGTATATTTGAATTTTTAAAAGTATAAAAAATAATGCTTCTAATATATCCCTTTGCTGTATGTCACCATAAATAAAACGGGTACAAAAAATTCCATTTGAAGACAAAGTAGATCAGAGTTAAATAACTAACAATTTTTTTTTTAATTGGCAATTATAAGCGATGCAAAAACGTATTCTGATTAATTTTGTCGATTACAACAAATATATCTTAGAAAAAGATTGATTAATAAATTTTGCCTACACAGTTTTTTATAAAACCAAAACAAATTTGTCTTACTTATCATCAGGCCAGCCATATGCTCAAATCCATACATAATTGTCGAAATTTATTATCATTGTTATCATTTTCATAATCGCTTTTGTTCTTTTTTTTGCGCATCACATTATTTTTTCTTAAACAGAGGGGGGGGGGGGGGGTCCTGCATTAAGTAGATCCGCCCGACCCGTTTCAAATAGGATTGGCGCCACTGGTTTGATGAAGAAACGCGATAGTGTAATATTTTATTATTTTCGACTTTATTCAAACAATTAAGAGGGCCAAATTTTTAAGCGAATACATAAACTACGTCACGAAAATTAAATTAAAGATTTGAAACAATATTCGTTGTAGTTGAACTCTTTTCTCGAAAGACTTCATAAGGAGGTTTTAATTATTTCAAGGCAATGAGAACGGTGCTTGATATCTTGTGTTTCATCCTAGTAGTTTTCCAAAATTCTATTGGTACATATAATATGTTAAGTTTAAACTCCATTTTCACATTCAGTATATTTATTTACTGCTTTTTTATTTCTATTTTAATTAAAATATTTTTTTTTTCCAACATAAAGAGCGTTAAATAAATGCTCCAGGCTCAAAATGTAATCTCTACTTTTTTAATTTGATAAATTTATAAAGTTTATGGTTCAGAATAATTAATACCCAGTGAGCACAAAGTTTGGCGACGTCTTTATGACATCGTTACGACACCTTTACGACAATTTTACGAGATCCTATGTCCATGTCTTTAAGGTGTCTTTACGATATCGTAAATAAGTCGTATGATCTGATGATGTCTTTATGATATCGCAAAGACATCGAAACGATATGGACATAGGATGTCGTAAAGATGTCGTAACGATGTCGTAAAGATGTCGCCAGATTTTAATTTTCTTTCTCTAATACATAAATCACATTCTTCTTTGTAAAACAGAAACCGATATTTCTAAATTAGTGTAATAATAATTAATAGAATAATTTATTTTCTAAGTATACTTTATTTTTGCAGAATTATCGGGGAAACCTAAAGAGGATGCAGTTCATCCTTATCCCTTAACGCTGAATGTGCACTACTATGAAAAGCGGGACTACAGACTTTCGGGATCTTTGATACCGCTTTCAGTAAGTAAACCTGGAAAAAAAAATTTATTTATAAGTATTATTTTGCACTCGCAAGATGTTCTTATGAATTATTCTATTAGGATCGAAACACCTAAAAACTTGATAATTAACACATTAAGACAAGAATATGAATTTCGGTAGAAAAAGGTGGTTGACTTTCAGATGTAACCAATAGGATCATTCGCCAGTTGAAATGAAACTTATAGGTTAATTTAAGTCAGCTGATTGTTGAAATTCATAAAATTTATGCGCTATCTTTCAGTTATTAGGAACAAAACATAATATAAAATTAAAAATATCCAGCGCATTTTTTGAAGATTTACAGAGCCAGAATAATGTTTAAACATCTTTGCTAAATCGGGGGCCATCCTCTCAACCCTTCTTAGATTCTCCTTGAAAATTTCACGATTTTTTTTACAAAATCCCGAGAAAATCCCAAGATTTTGGATTTACGTGAGCTAAAGACTGACGTTGCCGAGAAAAGCAGGTTGTGATTGGCGTCGAAAGAATATTTTACGATTCTAAACAGCTTACAGCATTTTGATTCAGCTGAATGAAAGGATCTTAAGTGTTCCAATTCCTTAAGGTATTTTGCAAATTCTCCAGGGTTCACTAGTCTTAAGTTAAACGAAGATTTGTTTTGTTTTCTTAAGAAAAAAGGACCATTTACTTCCGATTGATCGAGAATTGGATGGTTTGTGCAAATCAGTTCTCAAACAAAAAGAATGACTCAAAAGCAATTTTCAGGGAGTTGTCAAATGGGTGTTCGCAAACCCTTCTACACTCAATTCGAATTCTCTATGAAAAAATGTTTTCTTCTCACGAGCAAGGTTTATAATTAAACAAGAACTTCGAACACACTTTACAGGTGGAACGGAGGCTAAATTTATTGACATGTGCAGCCAGCTTCACGGAAACTTCTTCCTTCTTCCAATTATATATGCGTCAAGAAAAATCCATTACCTTTAATCCAGTCTGTAAGGGGTTCTCAAACATGGTTAAAAGCCCCAATTATCTTTTAAACAGAAACATCTCTCAGAGCAGAGCACAGTCATAATTAAGAAAGTCAAATTATCGCCCCAAGTTAAGACCGATTTTTGACCTGCGATTTTTTAACAGCGATGTAAAGATAAGAAAATTTTGCCTCGTTGCTCACTTCGGGGTTTCAGGGTTATTACAGAGACTAGATGACACGAATACACTTGTCAGAGGTCACTGACATCTTCTTCGACTCCGTGACGAGAAGGAGCTGAACCAGATGACCAGCTTGCCCTTCGGCCTGTCATCATCTTATAATATCTTCGTGACAGTAATGAACTTGATTCTAGATTTTTTTCTGGATTTTCAAAACAGAACCAGATTATCTTCGCAGATCAACGAGGAGATACAGATTTTGGAACGCTTAGGCTGAATAGTTAGTAGTCAAAAAATTATTCTGGAAACTTAACGGAACTATAGTTTCTCAGTATCATCTGGAACCAAGACTCAAACAATTTTAGATCCGGTACAGCATTTAACATTCACAGGGTCCACTATCTATGGTGGAACAAAGGTATAGCATTGACTATCTAGCTTCAGAAGAAAGAGACTAGTCACTTGTGGTTGGGCAGCTCAGTTGTACAACACCCACATTGCGGGCTCGTGAAAAAAGAATCGGAGTAGTTGGCACTCAAGTCAGAAGGAAATGTTTGCAGTTTATGCTGCAACAAATCATCAGTCTCGCCGTCTTCAAAGTGCTCATATACTTGTGCGAACGGACAATCACACTCTAGTTGGTTACCTACAAAAGAAGGGGGACATACATTCACTTGAATTCCTAGATCTTCTCTTTCAAGTTCTTCAGTTCGAGAAACAACCCTTGAAAGAATATTTTGACTCAAGTTATAACCGGCGGAAACTACGAACTAGGTACTATATTACAGGTACACTTAGGAAAATCTTACGAGTTAAAAATGACGATAGAAAATGTTGCCAAAAATATTTCAACAGAGTTAATTCCATTAAGGGCTGCTTTTGATACAACAGCAAAAAAACAATGACCTGAATGAAAATACTGTGAGAAAATGGTCAGGGATCATTATTTAAATTCCAACTGTTTGGAACATGCAACAGAAATCAACCTCTTAAGGTCACTGACCTTTATTTGGTTTACGGATTATAAGCCATTGTTTGCCATCGTGTGAAGAGATCAAAGATTTTTGCAATAATCCAGCTCTTTAGAGCCCAATATTTTTTATCAACTCTATATCAAAACATATAATTTACAATTACACCTATTCTTTACTTAAAAGGCTGTCTGAAAATTGTCCCAACCCTTGCAGTAATATTATTCGAAATTTAATTAAGGTGATGTTATAAATATTTGTTTATCCTCAACTATGAAAGAACGAAAAATGTCCGAAGTAAAAAAGTTTTTGTACCCGCTGATTTTTTATCAACTCAGTGACCGAGAAGATGATGTTGGAACAACCTCGAGAAACCTCCCTCGCAGTAATATCGATTGAAATTTACTTTAAGGATATACACTATGTACAATCAATCTCAAAAGTTGCCTATCTTTAACATGATTGATAAAATAGACAAGAAAAGATCTATTATTATTTCTGTAAATCTTAATGGAGGCTACTAAACACATTTCAGAAAAAAATAATTCAGGTTAAAATTGTTTATTTAACAGTTGTTATTTGAAGATTTAGTTTTTCCTTTCTCTTAAGGGAAAAGTTACAGTTTTTATTTAATCTTAATGATCAAGGCCTCATGTTATTCTTTGAGAAAAATGTCCGAAGTAATAAAAGTTTTTGGCCCCACTGATTTTTTCATTGATTTAATAACCTAAGAGATGATGTTTAGCAAGGATGGTTTCTTGAACATGTTTGTACATCATTCTTCTTAGTAGAGGATACACAAATATTGATAAGACCCATAAAAAGAAATGTTCATTGTATCTACGACAAGCTTAGTTTTTTTAATAAGTTAGAATACAATACCCAGTGTCATTCAGTTCATAAAAAAATCAGTCGGGTCAAATACTTTCATCACTTCGGAAAGTTTTCGTTTTTTCATAGTACAAGATGAAAAAATATTCATAACATCCCATAAATTGAATTTCGATCGATAAATAATTGTACAATGGTTGTTTCTTAATGTTAGTTGAACATTATCCTGTAGGTTACTCAGTTAATAAAAAAATTAGTGGGGTCCAAAAAACTTGATTATTGCACGAAACTTTTGGTATTTCTGATTATTCGATAGGAAAAACTATATTATAACTCTCAAAGCAAATTTAGATCAATAATCTTGAGCGGTTTGTTTCTGGGGCATATTCAAAACGTATCTATTGAAAATTTTTTTTCACTAAATGCATTGGTGTATTTAGTTGTTCTGAAAAAAAAACAGCTGAAATATTTCGCGGAATAGTGAGTTTTCTAGCATGTTATACTTTGACGACATGCTAGGCTAGGTGGAAATCCCTCACGAAGTTTAGTAATTAGCACACTTGAGAAATATTAGTGTAAGTACATTTATAACTTAATTTTTCGTTTAGAATATTTTCTCGAAAAAGTTGTTTGCATTTCGATGGAAGCATATTAAAATACTCAATTCAAATAAAAAAGGGCACGTCGGACCTCTTTTTTTTTAATTAGTCAGCCACTGACACGGACGTAACTTTACACCCCGTACAGGGATCGTGGTAGGAGGTGACAATTTCAATTCGGTGCGTGTAGGAGGGTTCTCATTATGTGGAAGTTCTAATAAGTGGTAGTTCACATAAGTGGAAGTTTACTGTGTTTTAAATGTTAATAACATCTCTGTTCTGAGTTAGTCATCATTGCAAAGTGCAGACTTTATGGAAGGGAAGATTTTTGTACAAAGCATTAATTGATTTATAAAATAGAAAAGTAATTCAAAGTAATCTCTTCAAAAAAAATTAAAAAAGAATGTTTTACCGCATTGTCTTTGTTCAATTTTCTCATTAAATTGTATAAAGGGATTTCACGTTTTTTACAGATAACAGATCGAATTCTCCCGTTGCGAGATGGTTTTTATAAAGTAGCAACAGATGACAATCACAAGTGGGTTATTGGAGTATACATGCTCGAGACTTTGTGCCCATTAATGGCTCCTAGAAAAGATCTTCGTTATGAAATGGGAAGAGTTAAAGTACGCATAATTGGCAACACTGCCAGCGAGACTGCACCATTATTGAATGAGTATCATGTGAATCTTCGGATGTTTATAGAGCGTCTCGGAGATCCCGAGACAAAGAAAGAAAATATACGTTTTGCTCAAGTAAGCCGGGTAAGAAGACAACTATGATAGAGAAAAATTAAGATTTTCGGGTTTTGACGTAAAAGAGAGATTTATCATATTCTTTAAAATAAGCAATTTTTTCATCAGGAAAAATGCACAATCGAAAAATAGATTTTCTCTTGAGTTTAATTGCATTCTATTCTTAGCCTATAGAAAGTTATGTCCAATTCCATGGACCAGAGACAGCAAAGTTTGGATTTTTAATTCCCTTTAATTGTGAACTTTCAGATGTGTTTATTTTATGTTGTAGATTCCATTATTAAGTAAAAAGGTTTAAGAACATTGAATTGATCAATTTACATTTTTAGGGTTGATTTACAATTGAAAATTGTTCTCCACTTACCGGATAAACGCCATGGCATAGGACTATCTATTTTTTAAATTCACATTTTAAAATATTTTTTCTCAAAGTTAAATACATGCATGTTCAAAAAAACAGTGTTAATAAAGATGGTGACATTATGGAAGTGTTTATCTAAATTTAAGCAAATAAAAAATTGAAAAACAAGTTCTGCTATCAATGTTGTTTATTTTTATTTCAACTAGGCCTTATTTTCAATAGAAAAATTGGAAACCGAATATAAAAAGTAGGTATCTTTCTTAATATAATCTTAATAAAAATATATCTTTTTTTTTATTTACGCAACAGATATAATCCATAGATTCTGATTCCTTTTCTTCAAAGTTCGGATCTAGTCAACTGTACAATAATTTCTAGATAGTTTCAAAAATATATTGAAAATCATTTTAATTAAACTTACGGATCTCTAAAATCCAAAGGTTAAATAATTTTCAAAAAGTTCTATCCGTTAACTTCTAAACTTTAATTAAATTAATTATTTATTATTAACTTGACTACGCATTATGCCGACGTTTCGTGAACTGTAATATTCATGAAACGTCGGCCAAATTCGGAGTTTTTTACACGATTGAAATCCCGAAATATCTCTTTCTATCAAAATGAATCATCGTCAAAGCATTAAATCTATTAACCTCTTAAATTTGTTTCAAATTTTGAAAACGCTCTAAATTTTTTTATTTTTGTCAGATATATGTGGTTCGGTGACGTTACATTTTGACATACCCAATTTTGTATTCCAACTTGACAGGTCTGGGAAATTTAATATAGAACAACTTCTCTCTTGGTAGGGTCCCTAAGATACGAATTATTCCATGGCATGCACAGCATTGTTTTTTTTGTAGAAATGCGCAAAATGTGTAGCATTTTCTGATGGTGGCGGACTGAACGTGATCTCTTCTTTCAAATCGGTCCCACCAAGCGCATGTAAATTTACTGTAAAAAATCGCCCTTGACAAGAGTTTTGCTTGGCATGCTTGCCTAAAGTTTCCGCCATTTTGTATTTTTTTGGCAAAAACGTCACATTATCTCTTTCTCTTTCTGATCATGCACTACTCCATATGCGTCTACATTTGATACCGGATATCCGCTGATGTGTAATTTTGGACCTCATACGAGTGGACCATCGTGCAGTGTTATGAGCTCCTCTTTGGCCTCTTTGGTACCTTCCCCCAACGTTAGGAGCTGAAAGAGGCTGGTCACCACCAATCATGAATGCAGCCGAAAAGTGCGTCGGTTTGCGCGCAACTGAAACACATACATTTAAAGATGAATATCATTAACACGGATCATAACATTTAAATAGTGCATAGGTGCACTTCAATTGATTAATATGATGACGAATTAATTTTATTGTACTTTTTGAACTAATTTACGATCTAACCAAAAAATCAGAGGATAAAATAATTAAGAAATAATATATTGTACATTTTATATTTTTACAGTTTGAAAATGTAGAACAAAATCGAATTTTCTTTACCATGTACAGACTTATTTCTTTTTTAAATATAAAAACCTTGTACGCTTATAATTCTTGCAATAATTTATTCTGAAATTTCTTCATATTGCCACTTGCTATTTTCCCTTTGATAAGCTTTATTTTGAATAATTAAATCCATAAAAAAATTGTCTGCTTGCTTTTTGTTTTGAAAATTTCATGTTTAAACATTTATTTATTTAATATTAAACTGGACACTTTAGTAAGCATTGACCTACAAAAGATTGGTAACAAATCAAGGCGACGAGTTGACGAGGAAACCTTGAAAATCATCTATAATTTAATTACCAGACCTAGATATCTTTGAGTAATTACTGTTTAAAAAAAACTCATCTTGTATTTTGTAAACTTCGCATCATTTGAAAAGCAATAACAAATATGGGCATAACATTCGTTATGGACTTCGAAGACCTATATCGATCCACTAAAATATCCCTCACAACCTCGTTCTTCCTAAAACCTGCGCACTATCCAACACGTGCCGCCGCCCAGCTGACCAGTAAACCATCAACCATCCAGTACCCCTACCCCATCGACAATGGGCCCGTCCACCGAGACCACCCAGCTCGAGAATAATCCATATCACCCGGGATTATTACAAATACTCACGACCAGTGGTATCAGAACACGGATAATTCTGGCATGCGTAGCATGTAATTTTTTTTCGTTACAAAAATGTGTCAATATAAAAATACATAGGAACCAGTACTGCGCATTCCATACAGTCTGTCAAGTTAAAGCGTGGGTGGCTTTACTCGCAGTCGGTAAGGTGTATCGACATGATTTTGGTGTCAAAATATTAAGAAGAGCTCCC
>NC_046658.1:99898936-99915786 GCF_010883055.1 Belonocnema kinseyi
GGGAGCTCTTCTTAATATTTTGACACCAAAATCATGTCGATACACCTTACCGACTGCGAGTAAAGCCACCCACGCTTTAACTTGACAGACTGTACATATCTGCGTTCTGACACAACTGCTCATAACGTGCCGGGCCATACTCTACTCGGCACCAGTCAAAACCTACTGGCGTAGCCATGTCGCCAAACATTTATACCGGAATGCTACCAGAGGGATACTCAGTCAACTCTCACAGACTGGAATTTTGGATTAAAGAGGGCAGCGCCTGACGGTGTAAGTTTTTGTCGGAACGTAGAGAAGCGGAAAAGCCGAGGAGGACGAAAATCACGGCAGTTTAGTACCGACCATCGGCTCGGAATAAAAATCTCAGACTCCCTGACAGGAATTCTCCTTTTTACAAATGACTTTTTCCAGGCTTGGTTAAAGCGAGGTTGAAGCCAAGATAATTTTGTCATGCCCTAATTGCAGTCAGGTTTATTATTTCTATATTTAACCTCATAATTTTAATCTATCTATTTCTTAAATAAATAGACACCTAACTTTGATAATATTCAGTATCATTATGATTTCTTGGCCTCACAATTGCATCTATCCTTAAATAGGGACTTTTTATAAGAGCAGAATTTAGATTTCAAATGTTGCAAACATTGTTGAGCTATTTTGAATTTACTGGGCGATACTTAGTCGCATTTATAGTGCTGCCTCCTATATCTAAAGTGAGTACAAGCCTTCAGATTTATTTTTCATGTGGCTCGCTTTCGCTCGCCATCGTCTTGTTTAATTGAATCGTAGCATTCTCATCTGTGTATCTCTTTTGCTAACCGTGACAATAAATCTAGTGGTCAGTGATTGTAGTGTTTTATTATAGTGTTCAGATCAATCCAACACACTTCTCCTCACAGCTTATGGGCCCAGAACATTGGAATAAGTGGTGATTCGTGGAAACTATGATTTGTTGTGACTAATTTTGCTTAAAGGTAAAATTGGTGCATCGTATCATCGCGTTACCAAAGCAAAAATGGCTTCGGGAAATCTTGCGCGAATAGAGTCTGTAAACAAAGAAAATTATGTACGTGGAAGATGTGGAAGAAGACGTGGAAGACCCTGCTGAAACAGCGGATGCTTCAAAAGATGAAGGACGGTGACGACAAGCGCATTCAAGTTCGGAAATTTTTTGACGCTGCCGACAAATTACGTAATATGGAAGTGGAAATTAACGAGTATTTGTTAGCAATTATGCTTCTGTACAGTCTACCCCCTTGTTCTGAAAATTTCAGGTGCGCGATCGTGTCTCGTGATAAATTACTGTCACCGAAACACTTCGCGTAAAAATAATCGAAGAAAGTGATGCTCGAAAAAACGATAATTGTAACGCGACACAGAACGCGATTTTCTTGAATAAGTGCTCAAGTTCAAAAAAGGGGTTAGGAGAAAAGTGGTGTTTTAACAGCGGAGCAACATCACACTTGTGCAAAGAAGAACGCGAGTTCGCCGATTTATGTGACTCCAAGTGCGGTAAGCTTAACTTAGCGAGTAATAACTCTACAAAAGTCAAAGGAAAGGGAACAGTAATGTTTGCCACTGATGTTGACGGAAGGATAAAGAACGTCAACTTAAAAGGTGTGCGTAATTAAACAACAACAAGAGTGCCAGAAAATATCGGAAGATAAGAATGCTGAGATGGGGGTATCGGAATCAATCGAAGGATCTTCGATCTTCAATCTTCGATCAGGATCTTCGGAAATCCGAACGATGTGAAGCAGTTCGCGGTATCAATCTTGAAAAAGGAGACGGGAAAATAGAATCGGAGAGGAAATCAGAACTACTTGATTTAGTTCACTCTAATCACTGTGGCCCAATGAGAGTCGAATCAGAGGGAAAATCTAAATATTTCATGACTTTCATCGACGATCGTTCAAAGTGGTGCAACATACGATTTCTGAATTCAACGAGTTTTTAAAGAAGAATGGAATCCAGCGAATACTAACCATCGCTTACAATCCGGAACAAAATGGGATAGCAAAGAGGAAAAATGGGACTCTTCTGAAAATGGCGAGATGCCTTCTCATACAGTTAGGTCTACAGTCTTCATTTTGGGCTGAAGCAGTATCGACTTCTAATTATATTCGAAACAGATATCACGGCAAAGGAGGAAGAAAAACGAGCGAAATATCAGGCTCTACTTTTCGAGTTGAAGAGGCTGTACCAAGGCTGCAAAGTTTATTTTCTCGTTCTCACAATCGACTGCCTTGGAGGTATGAAAGCTTCATTTCTTAGCCAACGCAACAAATCCCGGCTTGCCAGCATCAGGTTTAGACGATCGCAAGTCAGATGCAAAAGGCTGTTCTTCTGGGATCACTGCATCTGGTCCGACAAAACTGTTCCTCCTAACATTGTACAAAGGTTGTTGATTGTTGATGTGAAAAAACTGTGAGTCACAAGTTATATAGTTGCGAGACTAGTTTAAAACAAACGAGATGTTGCGCTTTGCAGCATCATCTGTAAAGCGGATCTTGAGTACACGCTCTTGAATTTGTCCTCAGATGAATCCTTGAATATCATTGCAGAAACCCAAGAGGAATCAGAAATACAATCGAGGCAGAAAGCTATCCACGGCGAGCACCCCAAAAGTTAGATCAACATGAAGTGGATAGTAAGGCATGCAATATTTGGCTTAGAAACGGAATTTTGTATCCAGAGACAGAAGAATTCGTCATTGCGCTACAGGAGCAGGTTGTCAGAACCAGAAATTATCGAAAACCCGTGTTACATTAAGACTTGGTTGACGGGTGCCGATTATGTGCAGAAACTAACGAATCCATCTAGCACATGATTGATGACTTTCGCGTAATAGCTCACAGAGAATATACGCACAGACATAATGATATAGCGGGCATTATACATCAACAACTGCCCTAAATCTAGAATTCTTAAAATAATGGATGTCTTTCTATAGATACATGCAATCAGGAAGCAAGTGACTAAAAGCCTGTGGAGTGGCAGATGGAAGTTTTAAGAAAGCATCAAGAGGTGACTGCTGTCACATCCAAAGCTCACGGTCGTTGTTTAGGTATGGCAGCGGTAAGGGACTAGCTCTAATGTACACCATGCTCGTAACTGTATGCCTACAACATCATCGCAGAAGGTTTCAAGCATCGGTTTAAATTACCTTATAAGATCCTCATCCCATCAGTCACTTGACTTTGTCCGTGGCTATGATGTAAAACCGGGTTCACCCGAAGAAAAACCTAAAAAAATATAACAAGAATCTGTTTCGGGTTTCAATCACGTGCAAAACTACGAATCTCACTGAGATTACGAATCTGTTTTTTACCCTTTCATTATTCTCGTGTTTCTTTATACGGTAGATCACTGCTCTCGCGGTTTTTTTTTATTATAGACTTAACGCCAAGAAGGGATTTTATACACCGCCCGCAGACAAAGGCAACACAACAGTGTTAATGAACAAAGAAGACTATAAAAACTAAATTATGGACCTTCTAACGAAAGATACATACGAAAATCTCAAAATTGTCCCAACAATAACATTAGACAGTAAAATAAAAACCCTTATAACTAAACTCTAAACTTGTCAGCAAAACAGTATCTAAATTAAAACCAACTAATCTTAAATCTCAAAGATTTTACGGACTCCCAAAATCCCAAACTTTGCTTTGGTCTCATATTTTCGATATAACCCTGCTTCAATAATACTTACATCTCTTTCAATAACCAATTCTACAAAAAAACCTCATGAGCATTAAAACAATCTAGAATCTCACCTGAAATAGCCAGCATCTTTATAGTACATCTAGAAACTTAAATATTCAACCATTTCATGCTTAAGCCGGAATTATGGTTCCGTAAAGTTGATGAGACTTTTCCCATCTGGAAACATGGGTTAGATCAACTACAAAAGTTTTCAGATTTTATGAATCGATTAAACCTTAAAATCTACTTCACTATGGAAAATAAACAAAACGAAAAATTGCCTTTCCTGAACGTACTAGTATATGAAAGATCCGATAACACATTTGGACATAGAACGTACAGAAACCCACCCATACAAACAGATACTAACATTTCTCCTCCCACCACTATCCATCTCAAAAATAATCGGCCATCAACTCCCTCACATACAGAGGTTTCTACATAAAAGATGAAGATAATTTAGAAAAACAATAAACAAATCCTACTAGAGAACGATTACACAAACAAACTGATAAAATAAGAAGGAAATACACTCGAAAAAACAAGTCAACACGATCTACGAAGGAGATAGAGATAGAAGCGAATACCATACTACTCTAAATCCAACTTAAGTCCGAACCATATTTAAACCACCTGCGAAAATAATGAATATGAAAATTGAGTCAGCCTAAAACATTTCCCGGAAGCAGCACTGGCTGAGCATCATATAAAAACAGGACAGAACATTTTATTTGACAAAACAAACGTCATCACAAAAACACACAATATATTTGTAAGAAAACAGAGAAGCGATGGAAATCTTAAAATACCCTAATAAGATAAATTTTTTACGACGGCTAGTGAAAACAAAACAACGATCTTAATATAAACATAAACCAAGACCTTAATTTGATCATTATTGTAACGCTAGCAATGAGCCACTAAAAACAACACCCTTTCTGTTTTTCATTTCCCCCCACCCCGGAACCGCTTTCGCATTACTTTAGAAGGGTCCGTTTCTTGACCTGTTAAGGCTGTTCCTGGTTTACATCTTCTTTATTCTGGGCGACAGATCGGACCAACCCTTCTTCAGACCAGTTCAGCCATGACGCACGCATCGACCTCAGTAGTGCGTTAATGTCGCGCAACGGGGTGTCGATCTTTGACATCATGTCTAGACCCCGTCGTTTACTTCTGCCATTTTGCAGGTTTTTTCGACGGGGCTGCCTCCCTGAAGGACAAACATTTCATGGACCCTGACAGATGGTCGGTCCGGGATCTCGGACTTCGTGCGGCACAGAGGAAACACTGGGGAGCGCTCGAGCTCTCGGCAGGCTTGTGATCCTTCGTTCCGCACCTCCAGCATCCCTTGGTCCTATCAGGGCCCTTGCAACTTGCTGTTTTATGGCCACAGCCGAGACAGCAGGCTACCGCTGCCCCGGATGTGGCCATGAAATAAAGACTATAAGGTGCTAACCTTATAGCCTGCATTTTCTTGCGTAAGCGACAGGACACCCATCCCTCCATGAGCGATGTTGCACCTACACATTTCAACGACCAAAGGACTTCCACGATTCTCTTCAAGTACCCCCCCCCCCCCAATCCATGGGAACGGTATTGACCTCTCATTTCATAATCACTCATTTTTTGTTTAGATTCGGGGTTCCTTCCCCTAGCTGGTTTTTGTCCACCCCGGGTATTTGATTTCTCCGCTACCACCCATATCTAGGAGGCGTTGTCCAATTTAAAGAAAAAAAAACTTTATTGGCCAATCAGGTGCTACCATTCTCTACCGTGGGGCTTTCTAGTCAATCACAGGTATCGCAACGAGTATACAGCCAATGAGCGGTTTCTTAATCAATGTTGGACAGGAATCGAAAACTATTAACACCGTTTTATTTCTTCGAGCCTGAGACAATCTTTATTAACACCGTTTTATTTCTTCGAACCTGAGACAATCTTTTGTGAAAAGATATTATTTCTAAATGAATTTGTTTATAAAAATGCTTAATACACTGCCCATAGAAACTGTCAGTATATTTGTGACTTTTAAGAAACAACCGTTTGAACAAATTAATCGCTAAGAATAATTTTCACTATTTAAATATGAAACAAAGACAGGAATAAGTATTACGTGATTACTGAGTAATCACAAAACAATGTCATTCGTGGAATGGAAATTTCTGCGACGATAAAAATACAATAATCTTTCATTTACACTGATAATAAGAAGAGTTATTTGCTTTGAAGTAATAACTAGTAAGTATTTTGTTGGACAAAATCGGAAAATTCAAATATCTACCTAAAGTCGAACTTATATTATAGCTTATAACATATATCATCATTATTATCGATAATTTAAAGCAGATCGTGGCTAGTCACCCACCATTTAGGTATAATTTTCAAATTTACATTGATTAATTATAATTAATAAATATAAAAATTCTTAGCGGATAATTTCAAATTGTGATAATAAGGGTAATTTTCAGTATTGATATTATGATTTACAAACATTACAAACTACGGCTATAGATCATATAAAAAATATAAATTAAAAAAAAAAGACGTCATTTTTCAGGCACGTGTATCATTAATATTTGTTTACCTGGAGAATCTGAGATCATCATTTTATGACATGAATTCAGCTACCAATTCTCCCTCACTAGTTTTCAACGTGAAAGAAGACAAACAATTTCGTAACTTTTTATATCAATTGTCACGAAAACAAAATTGAAAATTATTCTCATGGTTACACTTTAATTAAATTCGAGGAGGATTTTTATATTTAATAATCATATTTATTCAATGTAAATTAGAAAATTATCCCAAAAAGGTGGATGTCTAACCGGACCCTTTATCTAAATTATCAGAGCAGCACAATAAAACATTTCCTTATATTTTTGCTTTCCTAAATTATTACAAACATTTGTCACATGCTTCTGTAGCTATGGCTGTATTTTGTATTATACAGTCTGGAAATAAATTTATTTTTCCCGAATAAAAATGCTTCGACTTGAGTTCGACTTGAATTTCCCCCAATAAAGACATGCTGAAGTCGAAAAGTTCGACTTGAGCATGCCTCAGTTTTGAGACGGGACCAGACTTCAATTTTATGTCTTGGAGGCAAGTTTTGATGTCTTGAAGACATACATTTATCTCTTGAGTCAAATTTGTATGATTTCAATACGTGCGGTTTATAACTTAGAGCGTATACCTGCCCTAACAAAAAGTTTATTTATGGATTGTTATTTGTACTATACTTGTTTGGCGATGATACCGAAAATGTTGTTTGTTTTTACGTATTCCTAACGTCTTAGGAGATCCTTCTAGAAAGTTACCATTTTTATTTTTCGCAGAAAATTTTTAAGGTTTATACCCGTACAGACCCACCGATTCTGAATTTTTAAATTACAAATAACTAATTTAATAATTACAAATTTTTCATTCATCAATTTTAATCTCATCTTTGAGCCAAAAAAGGTTCAATAATCTCAGCCAAGACAAAGTTCATCTTGAGTCAAGTAAACACATCGATGTGTTGGAGGCGATCTCAAGACGTAACCAAGTCGAACTCAAGTCGAAGCATTTTTACTCTGGTTGTCTTTATATAATTGTCCTTCTAAAACAATTGTATATGAACCCTTATAGTCTATAAATTTCTATGAATTTTGTTCAAAGATATAGTCTTTTTTTCCAACCAGAATCTTTTTTCCAATGAAAGAAGTATTATTTTTCTATCCCAACAAAAATTTATTTAAATTAGACAATAATTTCATTGCCTTAAATTGTAAAATTTCTAGACGTAAAATGCAAATTTCTGTGAAGTTAAAATAAGAGATTATACGACGCATACATTTTTACTCTAATGAAATTAGATAATTTAAGGGTGGCTGCAAATTTTGATTTTCAGATTTTTCTGCAATTACCCTGATATTCCCTAAATATATTTTATTTTGGCTTATCAATAATATTTGAATAATATGATGTTAATGTTTATTGTCTGCATGGTAGAAAATCAAATTTTTTTAATATTGCTTTTTTTTAATTTGGGTCAAGCGTAGCTTGACACAAATTTTTGTCAAGGGTAGCGTTAGGTGGTGCGATAACTCCCTGGTATGGTATTTGCAGTGTTACCAAGATGGCGACGTACTGCTAGCGTTTCGATTGGCCCAGTCTGGGCTCTGACCATATCCGTTAACTGTAGTGGTATAGTTACTGGACTGGTTCTAGGTGGTCATACCATGGAGTTGCAGTTGTAGTGGTGACGTCAAACCTCGGCGGCAAGATGGAGAGAGAAAACTGTGAATTCTCCACCGAGTGAAAACGCTCCCTTGATGAGAAGTTGAGGCCCGCATTCTCGTGCTGAGATTGGAAACTAGAGGCACAAGATGGTGAAAATGTGGTTGGTGATAAGTAATTCACTCTGGTCGTTAGTAAATTCGGCAAACCCTTGGAAGTGACAGCTCATCCTTTAAGTTCGTGGCGTTGTTATCGTTCTCGGAGAGCCATGGTCATGTCGTTCGCGAATGATTAAATGAATCCTTTTTTAAAAGTGACAGGTAAATAAAATGTACCCTGTTACAACCTTATTTCTAAGCAACTTAAGGAAGATGCAGTACATTCTTATCCCTTGCAACTTAATATTTACCACTACGTATGGAAGGACTATATACTTTCGGGATTCTTGATTCCGCGTTCAGTAAGTAGCCCTGCAAACAAAGTTGCATTTAGAAGTATTGTTTCGCATTCGCAAGATGTTCTTGTGAATTATTCCATAATATTTTAAATACTTGCCAACTTGATAATTTCAAAAAATGTCATAAAATATAAATTGGATAAGTGCTATTATTTTCTGTACAAAATTCCTCAGCCTGCTCCGTTATCTCAGATGGTTCGATATTAGATGCGCTAGAGGTGAGACACACGGAGCTTCTGTATTAGGTTTTCTTGGAATTTCGTTCGGTTGCTGTTCTGAGGAGGGGGTCCAAGGGGCTGACACAGAGGCGCTGTAAATGCAGGTCCATAATGAGATTCGTAAATGTCGACGTTCGAACGTACATGCCATGATTCCACAAACTATGAATACATGTCTCGCCACTTTTGGGTGCTCCCAGTCTCTCTAGGTGATAAATGGGAAATGTTGGCAAGACGGGAAAATCCTGATAGGATTACTTTTTTCAACTTGCGCGTGTAGAAACCATGCTTTGTTTAGTCATGGCACGTGCTTTTTTGACGCAACACGCACGTTATTACCAACGGACGCAGCGAGAAGTCGAAAAATGCAATAGAGCAAACCCTTATGGATAGATGGCAACAACCTACGTCTGGCGTCCAATACACAATAATATTCGAACGTCGCCGTTTACGAATCTGATACTAGACCTATCCTGAACTAAGCCGAATTGACCAAATCCGTAGCTACAATTCGAGGGTTTATTAACTGCGGAATTTGGAAATGCTAAAACTGTGAATGTGGCGATCTGTATTGAATTCTTATCGAGATTACCAAGATTTCGTTGAGATTCGTGAGAATTCCGAGATATTTAAACCCGCTCGTGATCAGTAGGCACGTGGGATTCTTTTCGAATAGGCTAAACACGGCGGCTTTCCGATTCTGACGGCTGCTCGTTCTATGCCCAGAAGCCCGTATCAGGACGCTTGACACTGAGATTTCTCAGTAACAGCCTATCGCTACAAAGCGGGAAGTGCGAACAATCATGCGCATATTTCGCTTAATATTATTTGTTCCTGCTGGAAATAGTTGAAACAGCTCTGACTGTTTGGTTTTTAAGCGATCTTCAGTTTAGACAAAGGCCATTGTAGGCCATGCCCAAAGCCCTCCTTATACCGTGGCCACAGTGTATTTGCACTTGGGGATTAAATGCTTCTCGACCGATACACGCATCCCTATGATAGAAGTTTATACGTACTTTCCTATATCTACCTTACTCACTTTCTGTCCCTCCTTCTTTTACCACTTACCCTCCCTTTTTAAATCAAAATGGTTACCAGGAGTGTCACAACGCGGTCTTGCTTTATAGCATTGAGTACTTTCGTTATATTGAAACATAAAAAATTGTCTATTTGAGAAAATTTCAATTATTTTTTGCTTTTTTGAGCGCGAACTCGTACGTTCGATCTAGTTTCACAGTCTTGGAAAATGAAACTGAATTCAGTAGCAATTTTCAAGCTGGATATTCCAAAAAGGAAAGAACATTTGGACTCGTTGATTAAGATTCAGACTTCGAGGCTAAGAGCTATAGGGCCCCTCTCTCTCTAAGAGACCACGTGTGGAAAATTCTAGCGCAGGTTTTGAAGATCTTCTGAGCCAGATTAATGTTTTAACATCGTTGCTCATCGGAGGATATCCTCTCACTCTCGCCTCCTTAGACCCTCATAGGAAAGTTGATGAATTTATGACAAACTCCAGAGACAATCCCAAGATTTTGGATTTAGGTGAGCTAAAGACTAACGTTTATAGCAAAAAAGGTTGCGACTGTCGTCGAAACAACATTTGGAGATTCAGAACAGCTTACAGGATTTTAATTCAGTTGAATGGAAGGATGTTTGACATTCCAATCCCTTATGATATTTTACAACTTCTCTCAGCTTCACGAACCTTAGGGTAAACCAAGATTTGTATCGTCTTCTTAACAAAAAGGACCATTTACTGCCGACTTATCGAGGATTGGATGTTTTGTGCTTGGCAGCTTTCTAACAAAAAGAATGAATCAAGATCAATCTTCAGGGAGTTGTCAACTGAGTGTTCGCAAAAATGCAAGGTTCATAATTAAACAAGAACTTCGAACATGCTTTACAGTTTATTTGTGGGAAGACGACTAAATGTATTGAAATGTGGAGTCAGCTTTACGTAAAGTTCCTTCTTCTTCCAAGAATATAATCGGCAAGAAAAATCTATCACTTCTAATCCAGTCTCTAGGGGGTTTTCAAATAGCGTTAAAAAACCCTGTTTATCTCTCATACAGGAAACTCTCTCTGAGCAGCGAAAGTCACAAGCAGGAACGTTAAATTACTGCCCCCAGAATCGTAGATTACCTAAGTTTTCTAGAGGGAACAAGTAATTGTGCTTTTAGACGCAGGAAAATTTGCATATTCATAGGAATACAAATTCTTAATTTTTCTGAATTCAACGCTTATTACCGGGTTGATTATAATAATTTAGCACAAGATTTTAAAGGATTTGAAATATTTCAGGGTATTTTTAAAATTTCAAGGAATTTTCAAGAGCTTTAAAAAATTCCAAGAGATTTCACAAGATTTTAAATATTTGAGGATGTTTTAAAGGAAGTCAAGGAATTTTCAACTTATCTTTCTAATTGAAAGGAATTTCAAAGAATTTAAACAACTTTAGCAGGGTTATTTAAGAAAATTTGAAAATACTACAAAAATCTTTAAAAGATGTCAAGGTGTTTTAAAATACTTTGAAGGTTTCGATATATTTGAGAGTATTTTAAAAGGTTTCAAGGAATTTTCAATTTATTACGGTGATTTAATATGAGATTTTGAAGGATTTCATATATCTTAGGATATTCTAATAGCTTCTAAGGCATTTTCAATTGATTTCAATAATTTAGTATGAGATTTTAAAGGATTTGAAATATTTTAGGGTATTTTTAAAATTGCAAGGAAGTTTTAAGAGATTTTAAAGGATTTAAAATATTTTAGGATATTTTAAAACATTCCAAGGAATTTTCAATTCATTTCTAAAATTTCAAGCGATTTCAAAGAATTTTAACTATTCTGTTTCATTGAAAATTGATCTTTTTGAGTTGAAATTTTTTGTATTTTATTGAATACTCGTCTTTCTTGGTAGAAAATTCATCCTTTTGTCAAAAATGTAATTATGACTAAACATTGATTTTTTGTACACAAAGTTAGTCTTGATGGAAAATAAATTTCTTTTGTGAAAAATGCATGTATTTTATTAAAAATTAAAAATTTTATTACTTAATAAATATTCAACCAGTCATTGATATTGATATAATATTTTATAATTATAATATTAACATGAATAATATATAAAATAGTAATAATATCCATTCTGCATATTATATACACTTGAAAAACATAACCTCAAAATCGACTCATGCATGAAATAAAGAATCACGCGAAACATTAAATTCGCCAATTTTTTATATACATTTGAAAAACATAACCTCAAAATCGACTCATGCATGAAATGAAGAATCACGCGAAACATTAAATTCGCCAATTTCTTCCATTTCTTTCAAATGGGGATCGAGATATAAATAGAAGGTCACCGAAGTCTTCCGAAGCTTTCAGATCGGCAATCATCGTACAGCAGAAACCGCAAAGTCGAATCGTGCATTTTCGGCTTACACACGAACTCACAGTGGTAATCATGCACTTTCTGTTTTGCGGCTCCCAAACGGTAGGCATGGTGGGGGTATATTTGTAGCTCGTTCTGGCAGCACTGTGTACTATGTCCAGTCATGTGCCTCAACAGCAAAGTCAACAGCAAAGTCAAAATTTTTGAAAAAGCCAATGATACAGTATAAAACTGGCACCGACACTGTCCAAAATTATATACCCAAAAGAAGATTATTTTTATTCCGAGTAATATTATCAACCGAAGATGAGTGGAATAGATTTACAAGGGAAACCACAGTAAAAAAAACACAACAAAAACTCTACCTCAGGGGTGGTGTGGAAATGAGGTCCCAGTGCTTGTACGTGCACAACAAACAATTAATTATGGCTTTCCAAATTGATTTAATGCAAAAAATTGTATTAGTCCAGAAAGGAAATTTTCTGCTCTAAAAATTTTCTTGTGTGCATTTTTGTCCAAACACTACCTGTTTATGAGTTAGGTGCCAAAAACTAAGCGCGCGAGTACATTTCGCGCCACACGCCAAAACAACCCCCCACTCCTGGAGCTGATTACGCATCACCTATGACCTGGACAGCAAAAATGTATATGACCTTTTTTATTGCCATTTCGATTCTTAATATTTTCACTTCTATTCATTTTTGTCCTCCGATACACCCTTTCGTATATAATAGCCAAAATCAGTGCTACTAACCGTTTAAGGGATGTTTTTCGAGGCTAGGGATGTATGCGGCGCCGATCCGTTGGGGAATTTTTTTGTATTAATTTCTAATGTCATAAGGGATATGATCTTGAAGAAAGAAAAACTTTATCTTTTTTTCTGATAAGGTTCTACTAAACGGCACTAACCCCGAGGAGTATAAACTTCCACTGAGGAGTAAGGAATTCCTACAGGGGTGGGAGAATGTATCAAATTGGTATTGTTTTTATAAAAACTGTTTCGGCAAAATTTATCACTCAACCTTTTTCTACGATATATTTGTTTTAATCGGCAAAATTAATCAGGATACGTTCTTGCATCGCTTATAATTGCCAATTTTAAAAAAATTATTATTTATTTAACTCTGATCCAATTTTTTTCCAAATGAAATTTTTGTAACCGTTTTATTTATGCTGGCATACAGTAAAGGAAAATTTTAGAAGCATTCTTGTTTATACTTTTATAAATTCAAAGATACTTACGAAATGGTGTTCTCATATGTAATATTCCCGAATCTGTTGATAAATATATATTTGATCATGCGAATTATGAATTTGTGCACGTTCTGTTTTATTTCACTTTCTTTACTTAATTATTTTCCCTTATTTTTCGTTCATTTTCAGTTAATTTATTTACACAAATATTTCCCAATTTTCGGGACCACTCCCCCCCCCCCTCAATACAGTTCGGGCGGCCGACTGACCTGCCCCCCGGGGTTGGCGCCCCTGAATTGAAATTATGTACCTACACATAATTTTGACCACACATGACATTTTGGTCATTTAAAAGTACGAAATTTCTACAGACACACGGCCTTGTCAAAAATAATTTTTCAAAAGTCCTGAATAGTTTTTAAAGTTATGTAAGTCAAATAAATTAAAATAAACAGTATTGTCGAAAATATACTCTGGAAACAGTGCACATTTTTAACAGTTCTGAACCTGTTTCTAAATTTATTCTTCATAGTATTTTGTTAATTTATTAGGATACTTTAAATTTTTTCTGTAGATCATATTTTATTGTCAAACTTGGAGCAAAAAACCGGAAAAGTTTCAAATAATGATATTACTTGCAACATGATTTAAAAAAGAATAAAAATGATGGCATTTAATATAATAATTACTAAAATTTATCCAAAAATGATGAGCAATTTTCAAAAAAATTGTATTTACTGATTTTCGAAAATTTGCGATATTTTTTTGCGCCAAGTTTGAATCTAAGGCTCAATCTAGAACATTTTTTTTCAATATCTTCACAATTTCTAAGGATGTTATGGAAACTCAATTTTAAAATGAGCACAAGAACCTGAAAAAAAAATTCATTTTTTTCAGAAATCTTTCCCTTTTCTGATAACATCGAAATATAATTTTTGTTTTCAAAATATTTTTATAAAATTGACAGTTTGCCTTAAACTTGGGCTTATCTGGAGTTAAATTTTAATAACTTTTGCAGTATTATAAGGAAAAATTCTCATGCCAATATTATAAAAATTATGATACTTCAGCAACAGCTCAAAAGCAGGGCCGCCATCAAACTGGTGATACCAAAACAATTCCTGAACTGACTTTGAGGGAAAAACAACGCCATAGAAAAATATGGAGACTTCTCAAAAGAAGAAACCGAGCAATTTTCAACAATGCAGACTCGCTAGACTCTGCAAAAACCCGCAAATACAGTAAAAAGCCAATTAAAATAACAAAATTATTTAAGATTTGAAAATGCGATTAAAGAAGACAGTGAGAAAAGCTAACAAGTGAAACTCCAGATTCTGCAGAATGCGAGAAATAGGTACTCCCTGATCTTTCAAGAAAAACCCAGTGGGAACAAAATTTGGCGACTTCTTTACGACATCTTTACGACATCTTTACGACATCTTTACGACATCCTATGTCCATATCGTTTCGGTATCTTTGCGATATCGTAAAGACATCGTCAGATCATACGACTTATTTACGATATAGTAAAGACACTTTAACGACATGGACATAGAATGTCGTAAAGTTGTCGTATAGATGTCGTAACGATGTCATAAAGACGTCGCCAAACTTTGTGCTCACTGGGAAGGTACAATATATGATGCGCAAGAGAGCAAACGCAATAGAAAAACGTTTTCTCTTAAAAGAAACCATATTGCCTAGTCCGCGAAATAAAGACCCAAAAACTCGAAATGCACTTTTCACTAATGCAGAATAAGCTGTTTTAAAGAGTAATAAAATTATTAACGAGGCAAACTCTGCAATTGGTGAAACAGCAGTTCGTCAACCAAGAAATTCTTAATTTCAAGGTCACAATAGATATCTGCGACAATGTGAAGTTGAAAAAGCGTGCTTGCTTTCCTAGAACGAGATGATAATACCATTATATCTCATGGTAAAAAAGAAATGATCGTAAAAAAAAATTTGTTAGCTGAGAAGGTATCTTGTTGAACCTATTTCAGTTTTGTAGACGAAGAATGTAAATAAGGGGCATCCAAAGGTCAGCCGATCTTTCTTTTTTTTCACTAAAATCATTTTGGGTTGTGAAAAGACCAATAGCAGCGAGAAATACATGCATGTGTAAACAACATGCTAGCATGGAATTGATTTTGGAAATACTTGCAAGGCTAAAAGTTATTGAACAAGAGAACTCTAGTTTTTTCTGCAAAATCAGGTGCTGTGATTTTAAAAACAAGAAAGGTATGTATCGCGAATGCTCAGTTTCTCAGGCTAAAACTGTGAATATCATTAAAGCAGCAAGAAAAATTCCTGTACAATATTTTGCCTAAAACTATGCGAACGCGACAATTATTTTGGCATCAGAAAGATCCAACCCCGCTTCAACTACGCTTTTTCTCGTATCCTACTTGTGTAAAAAAGCTACGTGTAATCATTTATTATTAAAACCATTCATGTATGTCACAGCACATGAAAAAAAAATCGAAATTGGGCAGACTAGACGACATAAACGTTCCAAACATTAGCAAAAAAGATTGGCCTTTACTTTTCTGTGATATGTCGCAATACTTCCTTGTAAAAATGATAATTACGATAATATATATTCTTTTAACTGCCGAATTTTCGACTTATTGTATTCTAGATGGCCAGGATACACATTTCAGTATTTGAAAACAACCGGCCTTGATTTAAAATGAAAGATGAAGTATCTTTATTTAAAATTCAGTAATAAATTTTCGAATTTTTCAAAAGCAGTCTGCATTATTTGTTTGAAAATACTTGTTATGCATTCTGAATCAAGATGATGGTAATTTACACCCTACTGAAAAGTATCCTGAGCAGCTAAAAAGAAGAAACAACCCTCTTTCACCTCCCAGTGGGTACAAAATTTGGCGACATTGTTACGACATCTTTCCGACAACGTTACGACATCCTATGTCCATGTCGTTTCGGTGTCTTTGCGATATCGTAAAGACATCGTCAGATCATACGACTTATTTACGCTATCGTAAAGACACCTTAACGACAGGGACATAGGATGTCGTAAAGTTGACGTAGAGGTGTCGTAACGATGCCGTAATGACGTCGACAAATTTTGTGCCCATTGGGCTTCCATTCATCAAATATTACTCATTCAATTAAATTTATAGACTTAATAATTTCAGTATTCTTTTCCTTCATTTGTCAGACTAAAGAAAATGGTCGCCAGTTCTTGGCGCCGGTTCGATAACGATATAACGTAAAAATTGTATCTAACTGCACGTAAGTGACAAATACAATTAAAAGGTGATATTTTCTAATATCAGATTTCATGATTTTTTTAACTTTTAAATTACACTGCGCGATCAGAAACCATAAACATCTTGCATATGATTCATTCCGGCCGATCAAAATGCTCTTGAATTAGGTATCATTTTTGTTGCATATCAAAATGATATTGATTTCGGTATCATTTTGAACACTTTTTTTTATTTGAGGGATACAAGCGCGAGAAGATTTAAGTGAGAGCGGTTCTAGAAGTGGTTCCAGTGTATTATTATTACTAATATAATATTGATGTTACTACAGTCTGTCAAGTTAAAGCGTGGGTGGCTTTACTCGCAGTCGGTAAGGTGTATCGACATGATTTTGGTGTCAAAATATTAAGAAGAGCTCC